>NW_007734035.1:0-8389 GCF_000696425.1 Galeopterus variegatus | reverse complement strand
TAATAGCTTCTGGGATGACCCTCGTCTTACCCAACCAGACCACTCCCAGGAATTTGACTGAGAGCACAGGTCCTTGCACTTTGGCTGTGTTCATCCATCTGACTTAGCAGTGTTGGAGCTGCCTGGGTTAAATCTGCAAGAGAATCAGAAGTTAGTAACACATCATCAATGTAGTGAAACATTGTAAACATGCTTGGCTTAGTCCACCTGGCTAGGTCCCCAGCCACCAAACCATGACAGGTGGTTGGGCTATGCAGATAACCTTTAGGCAATACTTGAGAGGTCCACTGTCTTCCTTCCCATGAGAAGGCAATCTGATCTTGGCTCTCAGCTGAGATTGGAATAGAGAAAAAGGCATTTGCAAGGTCCAATACATAATGATAAGTTCCCAGCTGAGTCATCAGCTGATCCATCANAATTCCAATTTTCAGATAGGAAACTGAGGCTGAAAGATGTTACTTCATGTGCCTCAGCCAGCACAGTAATTATATTGCAGGATCTTGGGTTCAAATCCTTATCTGTACAGCGTAAAATTCAGGTGCTTAGTCACTGCTTTGAGTTGCCTTCCCCAACTATGAAGATGGAATATTCTAAAATCTGGGCAGATAAGAAGTAGACAATTTATAGTATATATTACTAGTAAAATTAGTATATGGCATTTATAAGAAAACACTTTTAACTGATATTACCAAAAATTCATGCACAAATTTTCCGAGTTACAGAAACCCATGGGGATTCTCATTAGATTACCTATGGTTTAAGGTGGGTTTCGAAACTCGAAATCATCAATTTAGACGGTAGCATATAGTTCTTTCTATGTTGCTTTCTACTCTTTATCCTGGCTATCATTAGCATTTTGAGAGGTCATAATTCTAAAAGTTAAAATTGCTTCCAAAAGTATTTTGACATATGAGAAAATGATCACTACTTAATATGTCCCACGTAAATACGCATAAATTCTGCTTTCGGAAATTTGGCTGTTTATGGAAACACAAACATATGCACACACACACACACACACACACACACACACACAGAAACTAATGTTATCTAAAGCCTTACAGGGAATGAGCACTTTGCTTTGTGCTTTCTTCATAAGTGTAATAAAACTATCTAAATATTTATTGAAAAGTATTGACAGGTATATTTACAAATCTGACATAATTTTAGTCCTCTCTGTCTTGTCAGGATCATCAATCAGCGATGACAGTAAGTACATGATTACATTTCATGTATTCATATACATTTTTCATTGAAGCAAAATTCAGGTGACTCGACTATCAGAAAACTTTCTATTTCAATCAGGATAGGCTAGGTTATGCTGAAGTGGCTTCAAACAACAGGATTTAGTTACCATTTACATTGCATGCTCATTGTGAATTGTCTGGGACTCTGCTCTACTTACATCTAAAATCAATAATGCAAGGGGATGTAGCTTCTATCACCTGGAATACTAGTCACCATGGCAAGAAAAAGGGACTGATGAATTGTACATGGACAATGAAATATCTGCACTTCAATGATATATATGAATTTTGTTCTTATTTCATTGGCCACAGCCTGGCCTTGCTTAGTACTCCTTACTCACACCCAGCAACTCAAGGGTATGAGTAAGGAGTACTATTACTTATGCCAGAAAAAGAAAAATTATTAGTGAACACTCTTAAAGACTACCACATTCTCCTTTTACCTAAATAAAGAAAAAAACATTAATGATAAACCAAATTTCATGTTTGGCTTGAAATATATAAATATATTAAAATATAATATGTTAAAATATATAAATACATGAAATTAAATTTAAGCATATTATTAATGCTAAATCTAATAATGAGTTCTCTTTTAATCTGTTTCATGATGACTAACATCACTGAGGACCCAGGAAAAAATCTTTTCCACATCATTTGCCTTATATCCTTGAAACGAAAGTTGATTGTATCTAAATGTCTTGAAATGTGGGTGGTGCTGTCACCAGTGTTAGAGACAAACAATGCTTCAAGTTGAAAGGGGGATTTGAACAGCAGAATCTTTTAGGTAAGAGAATTATAGATTTATTAACTTGTCAAACTCTTCCCCTTGGATAGCTGAAATCCCTGTACAACTTGGCATTATTTCCCTTTACTTGCCTCTTTTACACTCCAATTAATGGTTGTGGACATAATACACATTAATATAATACATCAAAATTGCAACTTGCAATTGCAGAATTCGGTAGAAACCATACTTCGAATTTTGAATTTTGATCTTTCCTCAGACTAATGATATTTAATGCAATTCTCTCTCATGATGCTGGGCAGCAGCAGTGTGACACAGCTACCAGTCAACCAGGAGACCACCAGGTTAAACAAATGATTAAATGTGTTCCGAGCACATTTAAGGTAGTCTAGCCTGAGCTATGAAGTTCAGTAGGTTAGGTGTACTTGTATTACATACACTTCTGAGTTAGGATATTTTCAAATTATGATGAGTTTATGAGGACATAACCCCATTGCAACTTGATAAGTAACTTTTTTATATTATTATTATATTATTATATACAAAAAAACCCTGTGTTGGGAAAATAGAATAATTTAATCAGGCTCCCCTCACCTCAGGGCAGGTTGGGGGTGGTGCGGCATATTCTTTGTGAATAGGTTGTGTGTAGGTGAAGTTGATGCTCATGAGTGGCGTGGCACCACTGCTTGGGTGGCATCTGCCTTGGGAGGACACCACTCCGGGCAGCCATGCTTTTCAACCTACGGCTTCCAAGGACCTATTTGCCTATTACCTAGCTAATTAGACCTGCATGTGAGGGGTCTGGGGACACAGCCTGGCATGTGAAGGTTCTGTGACCCAGTTTGCAAACGGGCTTGAAGTGTTTGTGAACTTCAGACCCAGCCCTAGCTCGACAATTGGCCCAGTCAGTGCAGGATTGTGGGCAGGTAAAAGAGCCTGACAACTGGAGGAGTGTGTAGCTTTACAATTGGAGGAATGAACAGGATTAAAAGAGCTTTACAATTAGCTATGTCGGCAGGATTCCAACATTAGCCTTAGCACCACACCCACTGTATCTCCAAATAAGGTCTGGAATCAAGAAAACAATAGCTAGCAAGTTTTCTGAATCCAACTACATGTGCAAAATTAAATCACTTATCTATTTATCAGCAACAAATTTAAAATAAAATTTTAAAAAATATTCCATAATAAAATGTACAAGTTTTAGCTATATAAAAGATGTATATATATACACATTAAAAATCAGTAACTCAAATTAATATTTTACAATGATGTATGGTTGATGGCTGTATGAGAAAAATATAGAGGGTAGTGATAAAGTGAATACCATAAAACAAGATCGCAGTTACCTCTGAGGGCAAAGAGAGGGTTTTGATGGATAAGGGACAAACAGAGGTTTCTAGAATGTAGTAATGTTTTATTTTTTTAACTTGGTTGTGGTTATGTAGACCTTATTCACTTTTAAACTGCATGTATGTGTTTATGCAATTTCCTGTATTTTTTTTTTTTTGTATTTCTTTATGCCACATTTCACAGAACATTTGTAAGACAGACAGAAAGAAAAAGAGAAAAGAAAAAATGGTCCATTGAAATGCAAGTAAAAAAGGAGTTTCAAAAAAGTGGGTGGTGTATAATTACTGATTACAGTCAGGTTAGATTGCATGGCTTTTATTTATGGGAAATTATACTTTCTAATATAAAGCACAGAATTTAACATATTTATTTTCCAGAAATGACAGAACTGGGCCTGGGTAGGGCAACTTTACTACAGACAGAATCTGTGCCTAGAGAAGAAAGATGTCCTTTTCTTGTGGGTATATTATTTTAGCAAGACAAAGAAAGTGCCAGTATCTTCTTCCAAACTCATTATTACTAGTAAAATTAGTATATGGCATTTATAAGAAAACACTTTTAACTGATATTACCAAAAATCCATGCACAAATTTTCTGAGTTACAGAAACCCATGGGGATTCTCATTAGATTACCTATGGTTTAAGGTGGGTTTCGAAACTCGAAATCATCAATTTAGACGGTAGCATATAGTTCTTTCTATGTTGCTTTCTACTCTTTATCCTGGCTATCATTAGCATTTTGAGAGGTCATAATTCTAAAAGTTAAAATTGCTTCCAAAAGTATTTTGACATATGAGAAAATGATCACTACTTAATATGTCCCACGTAAATACGCATAAATTCTGCTTTCGGAAATTTGGCTGTTTATGGAAACACAAACATATGCACACACACACACACACACACACACACACACACAGAAACTAATGTTATCTAAAGCCTTACAGGGAATGAGCACTTTGCTTTGTGCTTTCTTCATAAGTGTAATAAAACTATCTAAATATTTATTGAAAAGTATTGACAGGTATATTTACAAATCTGACATAATTTTAGTCCTCTCTGTCTTGTCAGGATCATCAATCAGCGATGACAGTAAGTACATGATTACATTTCATGTATTCATATACATTTTTCATTGAAGCAAAATTCAGGTGACTCGACTATCAGAAAACTTTCTATTTCAATCAGGATAGGCTAGGTTATGCTGAAGTGGCTTCAAACAACAGGATTTAGTTACCATTTACATTGCATGCTCATTGTGAATTGTCTGGGACTCTGCTCTACTTACATCTAAAATCAATAATGCAAGGGGATGTAGCTTCTATCACCTGGAATACTAGTCACCATGGCAAGAAAAAGGGACTGATGAATTGTACATGGACAATGAAATATCTGCACTTCAATGATATATATGAATTTTGTTCTTATTTCATTGGCCACAGCCTGGCCTTGCTTAGTACTCCTTACTCACACCCAGCAACTCAAGGGTATGAGTAAGGAGTACTATTACTTATGCCAGAAAAAGAAAAATTATTAGTGAACACTCTTAAAGACTACCACATTCTCCTTTTACCTAAATAAAGAAAAAAACATTAATGATAAACCAAATTTCATGTTTGGCTTGAAATATATAAATATATTAAAATATAATATGTTAAAATATATAAATACATGAAATTAAATTTAAGCATATTATTAATGCTAAATCTAATAATGAGTTCTCTTTTAATCTGTTTCATGATGACTAACATCACTGAGGACCCAGGAAAAAATCTTTTCCACATCATTTGCCTTATATCCTTGAAACGAAAGTTGATTGTATCTAAATGTCTTGAAATGTGGGTGGTGCTGTCACCAGTGTTAGAGACAAACAATGCTTCAAGTTGAAAGGGGGATTTGAACAGCAGAATCTTTTAGGTAAGAGAATTATAGATTTATTAACTTGTCAAACTCTTCCCCTTGGATAGCTGAAATCCCTGTACAACTTGGCATTATTTCCCTTTACTTGCCTCTTTTACACTCCAATTAATGGTTGTGGACATAATACACATTAATATAATACATCAAAATTGCAACTTGCAATTGCAGAATTCGGTAGAAACCATACTTCGAATTTTGAATTTTGATCTTTCCTCAGACTAATGATATTTAATGCAATTCTCTCTCATGATGCTGGGCAGCAGCAGTGTGACACAGCTACCAGTCAACCAGGAGACCACCAGGTTAAACAAATGATTAAATGTGTTCCGAGCACATTTAAGGTAGTCTAGCCTGAGCTATGAAGTTCAGTAGGTTAGGTGTACTTGTATTACATACACTTCTGAGTTAGGATATTTTCAAATTATGATGAGTTTATGAGGACATAACCCCATTGCAACTTGATAAGTAACTTTTTTATATTATTATTATATTATTATATACAAAAAAACCCTGTGTTGGGAAAATAGAATAATTTAATCAGGCTCCCCTCACCTCAGGGCAGGTTGGGGGTGGTGCGGCATATTCTTTGTGAATAGGTTGTGTGTAGGTGAAGTTGATGCTCATGAGTGGCGTGGCACCACTGCTTGGGTGGCATCTGCCTTGGGAGGACACCACTCCGGGCAGCCATGCTTTTCAACCTACGGCTTCCAAGGACCTGTATTTGCAGCCAAAACTCTCCAACTGTTGTTTGCAGGTAAAAACCATAAAGTACATTCATACCCAAGATGCATTCAGCTACAGGAGATATATATACAGTATGTGTATGTACACGAGGAGGTAATCTTCCTATGCCCAATGGCAATCACACAGCTTTGACATCAGTACTATGTCCTCCATAGCCATCTATATGAACTGTGGCCCCTGGAAACTTATCTGGATTGCCATATACCAGGCTATATTATGCACCTGTATCCACCAATGCCAAAACACACTGCACATTCATCCTTGACCAATATATTGCCAATTCAACATGAGGCCTCCAGTCCTTGCCTGCCCCCAAAAGATGAGTATGTTGGCCTGCTCCCTAATCAGAATGGAATAGTTCATCCACCTCCTCAGAAGCAACCAAAAAATCCTTTAAATCCACTGAGTGTATCTTGCTACCTGTTTCCGGATGTTTGGTAAAATGCTGTTCAGGGTGCAATTGCTGCCACAAGGCAAACAGGCCTGCATTTGGCTGCTGGTCAATTTTATTTTTACCAACCCCTGCTGCAAGTAAGTCAAGCCAAATTTGCTTATGGCCAGTCTTGCTTGGTCCCTTTGTGATAAAATCCCGAGCATTTCTTAGAGATTTGGTCTTAGCCACCTTTTGGACCCCTCTTGCTTGTCTCCTATCCTCTACTTCACCCAAGCTGGCTAACATGGTCGTTACCTCATGTGTAGGATGAACAATGTGTGGGGTCAGTATGTCTATCAGCAACCCAAAGGATGTTAATGGGGCATTTTGCAGCAGTCTGTCTCCCATGCTGCCTGTAAAGTTCTCATCATCTGGGCCATGAGTGTTCACATTAAACATGGACTGTCATCCCCAGCTCTCGAACGATTTGGACCAGCTCAGCATACATTTGCCATTTACTAACAATCTTGAGCAGTTCTCTAGCATTTGCCCACACAGTTTGGACAGCCACATTCACCCAGTCCATCAAGGAGTGATTACCTCGTCCGGGTGCATATCTGCGGCTATTTTGCAGCCGTTGTCTCAGGGATGGATGCATGGTGATGGAGGCCAATTTATCAACATCCTCACCAGAGCACATTACACTATCTGCCCCTAGGTCCCATAACTGCAACAGCCAAGCAGCAAGGGTCTCCCCATGTTTCTGCCTGAACTCTCTCCCCAAGTCAACCAGTTCAACCTGGGTATATGGGACATAGGTGGTGAACTCGGTCACCTGTGGATCATCCACTGGTTGTGTGTCTGGTCTCGTAGGCTGCTTCGTGCCTCAATTTCTCATGCACAACAGATTGTACCTGGAGATGCATGGCTTCCACCAGCTCACCATTGGGTTGGTCATCTTCCCTGGTGTGAGGGGGAGGAGTGGCCAATTGCCACACATGATCCTCCAGGACATTTATCTGTGCTTGCAACAACTCTGCTTTCTGCTTCAGCTCTCGATCTGGTTGTAGCAGAGTGAGCATAAGCCAGGCTTCCATAAACAGAAAAGTGGCCACAGGCACCACATGCTCAAAGACAGCCACATTTCTTCCCCCTCCCAAGGGGTTTTCTGCCATAGTACCTGGTCTATGCTGCCTTGCAGTACAGTGTGCAGCAACCAGGTTCCAGTCAACAGAAAGGTGGCCATAGAGCACAGGATATTCAAAAATAGCCATATTTCCTCCTTCTTCCAAGGGCTTTTGGCAACTGTATCTGCTCAGAGTCCTGTCACAGGCTACGCCAAAATCACAGGCGTAATCCTGCCCGACTATGCCAATTTGTCTGGCTACTGCTAAGCTATGGTTATGGCCTGGAATCCTCACAGTGCCAATTGTCTAGCTCTTAATCCTGTTCATGACGCCAATTGTAAAGCTAGGTGACCATGCTAGCTGTCATGGCTCTTTTACCTGCTGGTAATCCTGCACCAACTGAGCTGATGGTTGAGCTAGGGCTGGATCTGGAGCTCCCAGACCCCTCAAGCCCATTCACAGACTGGGTCACAAACTCTTCATATGCCAGGCTGGGTCACCAGATCCCACACATGCCAGGCTAGGCTACCAGACCCCTTCACACAGGTCTATAAGCTATGAAACTGGCCATATGGTCCTTGGAAGCTGCAGGTCTGGAAAAACATGGCCATGCAGGGTGGGTGCCTGAGGCAGTAAAACACCAGCCAAAGTGGTGGCTCCATGCAAGCACATTTACTCCACCCACACATATACAATGTTTACTGAACCACCCCAAGCTGGCTTTGAGGCGAGGGGAGCCTTACCAAATTGTTCCATTTTCCCAACACCCCAAACTCATTAAAGCCTGAATTGTGTCCCTCAAGTTTTGTTAAACATGGATATGTTAAACATGACCCACAGGTGTTACCCAAGCCAAGATTTGTAGTTAATGTAAAGC
>NW_007734034.1:79782-99108 GCF_000696425.1 Galeopterus variegatus | reverse complement strand
CCTCGGCGGGAGCACTGCTGCGCTCCCAAGCGGCGCACTGTAGCAGTGCGCCACCGGGCCGCCCCTCCTCACCACTTTGACTCCCAGGTTCTGTGACGAATTACAACTTTCAAGGAACAATGGTCTTAGGCTCTCAGAATAGGAACTTTTTGTTTTTTTACTCAGTAGTCAGAATGTAGCCTTCCACTTGTGAAGGACTTAGATAAGGTGTGTGCATCAGGGAGAACCACCGATGTGGAGGAACAAAGACTACAGCTGGCTGTCTGAGGCCATCAGCAGGACCTGGCAGTGTCTAGACCATCAGTTCTCAGGACGAGCTTTTTAGGAGAGCACTGACAACCTGGGCAGGATCCAAACTAAAGCAACAGAGATAGTGAAGGAGTTTATATCCATGACCTCACAGCAGGAGGCAGCTTTGTGGTAAAGACTTGGAATTCCACAGTTATCAGCTCTGAAGCTGTGTGACTGCACTTTATAGTGTGTGACTCAGTTTCCACATCTATAAATTGATGATAATAACCCCTTCCTCATACGCCTTGGGCAAGGAATACATGAGGTACGGTTACAACTGTTTGGCATAGTCCCTGGCATGTCCTATGGTAGCCGCAAATACCATGTTTTGACATCCTCCCCAAAATAATGATTGGAAAAACAAAAAAATGTCTTCCCTAAAAAGGACAACAGTGAGCAAGAAATGTGACAGCTGGCTTGAAATATTTAGCAGACTCTCTTATAGGAGGGAAGTTAGATTCGGTCTGGTTATTCCAAACAGGAACTCGACACAGTGAGCAGTCTGAAGATGGGAAGGGCTGCCTTAGACACAACTACCTGCCCTTCCTAAAAGTGTTCCTGGCAAAACGTTCTGCTCCCATGTTGAAGCTAAAAGCCTCCCTGCTTTAGTGCTCAATGCTTAATAATACATATCCCTTTCCAATATCTATCTCTTAGTCTGCTCAGACTACCACAACAAAATACCACAGACTGAGCTGCTTAAACATTAGAAACTTATCTTCTCACAGTTCTGGAGGCTGGAAGTTCAAGATCAGGGTACCAGCAGGGTCGGTTTCTTCCTGACTTGCAGACAGCTGCCTCCTTACTGTGTCCTCCCTTGGCTTTTCCTTGGTGCATGCATGGGCAGAGAGTAAGAGAGCAAGCTTTCTGGTGTCTCTTCTTAGGAGGACACTAATCCCATCATGAGGGTCTCATCTAACTATAATTACGTTCCAAATGCCCCACTTCCAAATGCCATAACATTGGGGCATCAACACGAGTTTACCTGGGGGACACAAGCATTGAGTTTATAACGCTACATTTCTATTTGAGTATATCCCACTGCTATCTTTTCTCACCCATCTGCCCCTATAATTTATTGAGAATTTTAGTGCTTGACTGAGCCATACTCTTCTCTCAAACTCTTGTCATTATCCTGTAGCAATGGTAATACTCTGCTGTAAATAACAAAAAAAATGCATGTTTATTGCATGGTGTTATTACGTGGTGTTATTGCATGGTATTATTGCATGGTATATTTCATGGTGTTATTGTGTGGGTAAGATCAGCATTCGAGTGGATGTGTCATCCACCTGGGGTGAAATAACCTTCCACATGGCCATGCCCTGGACCCTGTCTTTACCGGAACCGCCCCTTCTCTGAAAATGTTGACAATCTTTAAAATTTACTCTTCTCTTTTTTTTATTGGCCATGAATATTCGTGGGGTACAAAGCTGGCCATCACCACTCATGCCCAAGATGTGACGGCCAAATCAATCCTGGCAGCATGCCCATCACCACAAATTGCAATTATATTCCATGTCCCCCACCTAATTAATCCCCGACCTCCCTCCCCTTTCCCCTTTCCCCTTTCCCCTTTCCCCCACTCCACTTTATATCCCTAGGTATGTTCTCTCCCTCTGCAAGTCCAGTGCACCACTGTGATCTTTCCTTCCTTCTTTCTCTCTTAGCTCACACTTATGAGTGAGGACATGTGGTATTTTTTCCTCTGTTCTTTGCTTATTTCACTCAATGTGAGTTTCTCCAGGCTCATCCATGTTGCTGAAGATGGCAGAATTTCTTTCCTTTTTATGAAAGAGTAGTATTCTATGATGTATCTATACCACATTTTCCTTATCCAGTCATCTGTCGATGGACATTTAGGTTGGTCCTGTATCTTGGCTATTGTAAACAAAGCTGCAATGAACATGGGAGTGCAGGTATCCCTTCAACATGATGATCTCCATTTCTCTAGGTATATGCCCAGAAGTAGGATTGCTGGATCATATGGAAGATCTATCTGTAGTTGTCTGAGAAACCTCCATACTGTTCTCCATAGTGGTTGTACTAACTTACAGTGCCACCAACAGTGCAGGAGTGTTCCCTTCTCTCCACACCCTCACCAGCATTTGTTTTTCTCCATCTTGTTTATTATAGCCAGTCTAAGCGGGGTGAGGTGATACCTCTGTGTGGTTTTAATTTGCATTTCCCTGATGACTAACGATGTTAAGCACTTTTTTGTTGTATCTGTTGGCCATTTGTATGTCTTCCTTCAAAAAATGTCTATTCAGTTCCTTTGCCCATTTTTTAATTGGGTTATTTGCTTTTTTACTGTGTGATTGCTAGTCCCCCAGCAAATACTGAGAAATATGCCAGAGTTGTTTTGCAATTGTTACTTGTCCCTGGTGCATGAGCAGGTGTCTAGGCAAACACATCAGAACAGCCGGGTTGGAATAAGGTGGAAGTGGAAAGCCAAAGCAGGAGAGTGCAGCCTCCTGCAAATGGCAAGACATGTCTCTTATCGGCAGAATCTTCACTCCAGGTAGTGGGTATCATCCAAAGCTGTGTGTTCCCATGGACTCTTTAGGGGATGTAAGAAGCTGGATCTCTATTTGGGAGTACACTGTGCTATCTCCTGCATATTTAGCCACCTCCTTACATGTCTATATTCTTTGTCAATAAATGTCATATCCTGTATATCTGTTTCCATCAATTACATTGTCATCTGTTGTAATAACCCTGACAATCCCTCATGTCTCCAATTCTTCCTGCTTTCTGGGACCGCAGCTATGACTCCTCCCTACTCACCTCCTGCTAAAGGCTTTTCTTCCTGGTTCCTATATTACCGGTACTTGCCCCAATAACGGGACTTTTTACATCACAGTGTAACAATTGGCATGCACTTCCCTGTGATAGACTGTGAGCGTCTCAACAGCAGGAACTGTGTATTAATCTTTGTATTCACCATAGTAAACACACAATAAATATGTGCCTATTGCATGGTGTTGAAGTGTCTGACCTCTTGACTTAGATCGGTCTCAACAGCAGGAACTGTGTATTAATCTTTGTATTCACCATAGTAAACACACAATAAATACGTGCCTATTGCATGGTGTTGAAGTGTCTGACCTCTTGACTTAGATCGTTTGGGTTCCAATCCTGTTTCTACCACTTGTCAGCTGTGGCCCTGGGCAAGATACATTACATCTTTCATCTTCAGGTTTTCCATCTGTAAAGTAGTGAAAAGAGAAAGAGCGAGAACTTGTCTCTTTTGCTTGTGTTAGGAACAAATCTCATAAAGCATGTGAAGCAGCCGGTGCAATTCCTGGAACATCGTACATGCTTGGTAAATGTTAGTTATTATCGTCATTACCGCAAGGTCAGGAAAAAAACATCACTTTGACATTTTAATTTTATTTTCACTATTATTATCATTATTAGTTGTTATTGTTTGTTGAGAGAAAGAAATATTGAAAAAACAAACATCCTAACTCTGTCTTTACTAACAATATATAACCTTAAGCAAGTCATTCAGCACCTCTGAGCCTCGGCGTCCCTGTTTATTTAATAGGGATGATAACACACTGCTTACAGGTCTTTGTAAGAGTAATACAGGACATGTACTTAAAATCAGTGTCTGTAGCACAGCAAATAGTCAATTAGTCAATCACTCAAGTATCACTCAATTATTAATTTGAGTATTGATTATTGATCCTCAGTTATTGATTATTAATAATAGTTAATAATTAGTCTCTTCCTCCACATCTCCTGATAACATACGTAGTGCCATAAACAAGCTCAAAAAACAATTACCCCTTCTCCACTGACCCAGGCTTGGCAGCTAGTCCTTCTTTGGTCAGAGGAAACTCGGGGAATCCTTAACCTGGTACAGCAGTCGAGCATCTGGTCAATGTGGACACTCATCTCGCTCTGATCACAGTCCACACTTTAAGTAGATGACAGCTTGTGATCAACTGTTCTAGGCATTCGGGTCTTTTGCTTGTCTGTTTGTCTGAATTCCTTCCTTGGAAAATCCCATAGCCCAAATCTGTCTACACAGGAGTCCCGCTCAATTCTCCCCAGCTCTCCCTGGGATCTAAATTTAGCTTTTAAACTTCTATCCCTAATGCTCAACCCATGTACCCTGCCCCTGCTGCAGCAGCCCTCTCAGAGCCTGGCTACCCCAACCACACCCCTCCCAGATTCCAGACTCCTGCCATCAAGGCCTGGCTCTGAGAAGGGCAGTCTTCAATCACTGCAGGACCTTTTAAGACCTGTTTTCTCTAAGGGCTGGACAAAGGGACTTGCAAATCTCTGTTAAGCAATCCAAGAAAAAAAATTCCTGTAGAAAAATATTCTAGAAAGTTGGCATTGTGCTTCCCAGTAAGAGCACGTTGTTGTAGAGCAAGGCTTACTAAGGCTCAGCATCACAGCGGGGAAGATGAGCCAAGCCTGGGCTGGCTTGATGGAGGTTGGTGCCCTCAGCCATCTGCATATGTGTTACCAGCCCACAAGGAGACTTCTCTGCTCCAGAGTCATTTAACAATGTACATGAAGCCACACAGAGGTTCTGCTTTAGGAAAGAAATTGAGTCCAGAGGTCCTCCAAGAGATCAAAGGACACTTTAAAAAAACCAGAGAGAACAAATAGCTGTTAATGAACAAGAGAAACAATTGAATTCTGAAGTGGTAGAAGAATTACGCACAGGCATGATTTGCAGCAGGTTGCACACTGAACCACACTTAGAAACAAGGAAACCCAGAGACACTCACAGGTTTTAAAGAGTTGGAGTAGTTTGTTACTAAGAATGTGAAATCCAGTCAACTTTTCATTGTTTAGCCCATAGTTCCCATTGACTTGTTCCATGATTGGAATGTTTAAATGTGAGCGCCAGCATGGTAAGGAGAGACTTTGCCCTTTCCAAAGTGCCCCATGAGCAGTAAGCCCCCAGGCAGGGCTGAATGTAATTGCCTGGCTTGAACAGCATGGCCATGGGAGGTCCTGAAACATGCTGGGCATCATTCCAGGCCCAGCACATCCAAATCTGCAGCACTGGCGATTCTGGGTCCCCCAGTGCAGTTGCCGAGGGGTGAGGATTGAGTGGGGGAGGAGGTAATGCATGTAGTACAGTGGTACAGGTGAATCCAGAGGACAGAGAGGAGTGAGAGATGGGGAAGATGGAGGAAAAGAGGGAAGAGAAACCAGAACAATTAAAGGAAACAGTTCAACACGCAGCAGCTGAAACGTCGGAGCTACTCTTGCAATTGAGCAGCGGAGAGATCTGCTAAGAATTTGACATGTGGCTTCACAGTTCACACTTCAGTTCCCACCATCACCTCTGAGTGGCTCTGCCTTGCACACGTGGCATGAGTTTTTCCAGGCCTCTTGGTGTTTGGCCATGATGAAGGTGTCCTCAGAAGAGTTAGCTGGTGTAAGACCTCCAAGGTGCAAGGAGGGGATGCGATTAGGATCCTGGAAAGGGGCCTCAGGTGTTTTCCTATTTTTCCAAAGTTCCTCCCAAAGCATTTTGCATAAAGAGATGCTTAATAAATGCTGGCAGGTTCTAGAATTTTCTGGAGGTGGGTGTGACTTTTCTAGATCATCAGCTGCAGCAGCACTGATGAGAATTTACTGAGCACCCCCAGGGAGCTGGCACTTTGCCCGGGTCCGGTTGCCTGGACCCTTCACCCTTCCTCCTTGCCTCAGCCTAATAGAAAATGGGAAACCACCTTCAAACAAAAGGCAGAAAGCAATCAAAATTCCATGTTACGTGGTCACCTTTATGTTGTGAAAGAAGAAAAAAGGAAGAGGGCAGGGAAAAGAAGAGGCGAGGGAAGGGAGAATCTAACTAAATACTCCAGTCCTGTGACAGACTGCATAGAGGGTATCTGAGCATCCTCAACTACTGCCCTCTATCTGTTGGTCATTTTTGCTACCCTTATCTTCAGGGCCTGTTACATTCCTAAATGAGGAGGCCTTCACTTTCCAAAAAACTGAAAGTAACCAAAACAGATTAATAGAGCTGCAATTATTCACACAGGAAGAGGATCCCTGGCTTTGTAAAAGATTTGACTATGGGGTTCATTTAAACAGAGCAATTTCTACTTTTTAAGTGTGGTTAGATTTCCATGCAACTTTTCTCAGGCAAAATGAAGGACAACTATAACGGGATTTCCCCAGTTTCTCTGTTGAATTACAAGTTGCCAGAATTTATAAACTTCAGTGCTTCGGGGTTCAAATCACAATGGCAGAGGATTCGTACATTAAATCAAAAGATGGAGAGAGAGCTGGATGGGGAGGCAAGAGTCCCTGCACCAACTCAAGTGGCCTTAGGCAAATCTCATCTCCACTGTATGCGTCAGTTTCCTTATTCACAAGATGATGAGGTAGGGCTAAATTTCTTCTCTGGATTTTTCAGGTCTATGAGTAGTAAATTATTTAGCTGCTATTTGTGACTTTTTTTTTTTTTTTTTTGCCTTGGATTAATTCCAAAGAACTGAATGCACTTACTGACGTATCCATTTCCATTCATTAAAATGCACCTACCAGGCCTTGGGTGCCCCGAGGCAGAGATGAATGAGATATGGGACCACTCCCTGGAAGGTGGTGGTAGGGGAATATGGAAGGCAGGCTAAGGGAGAAAGCAAAGAGAAAGAGAATCCCTATCCAGGTGATGGCAGAGCACATGAGAAAACATCTGAGCCAGTCTTTGAATCAAGGCTGACAAGGCAGCTGAAAGGGAAGGACAAGGAGGTTTGACACAGTCCACTGGAAACTGGCAGAGCACATGAGAAAACATCTGAGCCAGTCTTTGAATCAAGGCTGACAAGGCAGCTGAGAGGGAAGGACAAGGAGGTTTGACACAGTCCACAGGAAAGCTTAAACACAGAGTTAGCTCTGCTCAAGTCTTAACTAAACACTGTCCTAGGTTAACTCTTCAGCTTCACCAAATGTAACATCAAACCTCCTGATCAACCTTAAGGGAAAATTTTTTCTATAGATTACAACCAGCCAGGGGAGAGAGGGTGGGGAAATTCTCCCATTCCAATAGCAAGTCTGATAAACTTCCTCTTACACAGTGTGAACTTCTAATCAAGGTCTAGTAAACTGGTAAACACTGTCCTAGGTTAACTCTTCAGCTTCACCAAATGTAACATCAAACCTCCTGATCAATCTTAAGGGAAAATTTTTTCTATAGATTACAACCAGCCAGGGGAGAGAGGGTGGGGAAATTCTCCCATTTCAATGGCAAGTCTGATAAACTTCCTCTTACACAGTGTGAACTTCTAATCAAGGTCTAGTAAGCTGAGTTCGTTAATTACAATGACTAGTTGGAATAGTCTGAACAAGAGCCCTTGCTAACAAGGCCTTGCCTGAGTAAGATGTCACACATTTTTCTGAACAGGAAAAAAAAAATTCTTGGAAAACTTAAAAAAAAAAAAAAATAACAAGGCCTTGCCTGAGTAAGATGTCACACATTTTTCTGAACAGGAAAAAAAAAATTCTTCGAAAACTAAAAAAAAATAAATAAATGCATGGCATGTTAAGGACAAATTGGAAAAAAAATCACTTTGGAATCTCTGGTTTTCTCAAGTCACAATTTACAATCTACGTTTCAAGGTCAATTGAACCACTTGATGGCCAATTTGGGGATAAGGAAAGAGCCACATGAGGAATTATAAATGGGCACAAGGGTTTCTGACACCAGCCAGACCCTCACAGCCACACTCGACTGAGTCTGTAACGATCTCAGGTCATTCCAAAAAGCTCAGGTCAAAGGGGCTCTGTGAGCATAGGGACTGTTGATTTAACACCAGCCTAGTGACATCCATTCTGCTCACTCTGTGGGCGGAATTTAAATGTGGAGATACGGCACTAATGAGCTGTGAGGGGGAAAAATAGGGATTTAAAGTGCTTGTGGTAACCTGACCCTCCTCTGACAGTCAGGGGCTCTCTTTTCAATTCTCAAACATTCGTCCTGTTTTAGAGACAACGCTCTCCGTACTCTACTGGATCGGGATGGGAGGTGGGACTTGAAGTGAACATTGGCTCCATGGGAAAGATGGTTTAGAGGTGCCTTCATGAGAGGGATAGCCATTCATGGAGATGTGGGTGGTCATTTGGGGGAACAGATTAGGTGAAGGTGCCAGAGGGAGTCAGAAGACAGAATTGGTCATTGTGAACGTTCAGATGTAATAGTTCTCACAGATAACGGTTAAAGGAAGCCACAACATTTTTGAGTGTAGAAAAAGAACTATCATTTAAAATCCAACATTAAAATACTAATTTTTCTATTAATATATTAGTCTAGCAAGGAGAGATCTAAATGCCTACACAGATATGCAAATACTCGTATGAATTCATTTGGCTAAACCTAGGGGTGTTGAATCAGAAGTCATTGAGCCTTGTCTCTGTAGAATTTGTTTTAAGATTATAAAATGTTACATCAGTTTTCCCCAAATGTTTGAAGACTGGAGAAGTGACTGCATCAGAATCTCCAGGGACCTTTATCACAAATGCAGATCCCCAAACCCCATTCCTACAGATTTGAATTTAGTGGGTCATCAGAAGTTTAATCTTCTCACTGCTCAGTTGGAGAAACTGAGTTGTGGAATATGTATTATCTCTCATGACAAATCACATTAATTTTCCTTGAAAAATGTAGGAAATAAACACATGGAAGATGTTGCCCTTGGATCTTGATGGGCCATGTTTGGAACTCAATTGTGGACCACCAGTTCAACATTAACCTCGCTTTTTTTTGTCCACTTGGAGGATTTCCTTCTCCTTAAATCTCCTGCTTGTCTAGCTGAAACACTCAGTTTCTTGAATGTCTTTGAGTCTGCCCTGAACCCACAGCAGAACATGTGCTTTTGCATTAATCCCTACAGCTCAATCCTGCTCTTCATCAAGGTGCGTGCTCAGCCACACGTTCGCACATGCCCCTAATACATTGTGACACCCTGTTACTACAGTGCCTTTATGAGCTTCAAGGGAAATTACATTTTAAATTATAGCATACAAGTATAATGGAGAATCTAATTGTAGCAATGACAGTTTATTTATCAATCATTTATCATTTTGATTTATAAGGTGCCCAACTTGATTTAAAAGTAGCTAATGTTAAAAATTCTCAAGGCACCCATACAACCAAGTAAATACGTGTTGAAAGCAACGAAGTGAATAACTCCTATCTTTCTGCAGCCCTTGGCTCGTCTTTCCTGTACGCAAGGTGAAAGCTAGAAGCACAGCCAGGGTGATCCCAGGGACCTCCAAGCAGTGTCTCAGAACCTCCCAATGTCAGGTCTCATTTGTTATAAGACTTGGCAGCTGTGAAGTGTCAACCTGAACACATAGCCTGGGTTCAGCCATATTAATATTTCTGCATCCCAAGTTCACAGACCTTTCAGAATTTAGAACTGGAAAGAACCTCCAGAAGTGACCTAATTTCCACACCTCCATGCTCCTTAGTTCTAAGTAGTGTACCTTTAAGATTCACCCCAAGGAATCTTTACGTGCAGTTCATTATCCCTTCAAGTGCAACCCCCTCCATCCTGTAAATTCACTGGATGGTGTACAGTCCTTTCTCCCAAACTTGCCTCCCTGCCAGTTCTCTGCAGGCTTCACTCTAGGATTTCAGCACCTCTCTGACTCTCAGTGTACTCCTTGTAGATCTGACATCTCCTGCCCCGCCTGGCCCTGGCCCACCACTTCTGGGCTTAGCTTCCACATCCCACCACACAGTCCACCCTGCACCTGCCTTCACCTGGCCCCAATTTCCTGCTTTGCTGCTCCCATTACAGCTCCAGCAGCTCTGAGTTAAGCATGACCTCAGCTATCAGAAGTCTTGAGAGGTAAGAAGTCCCAGAATTGTTGCAGCAACTGAATCAAAATCAGAGCCTTGGAGGTGGGGCCATGCTTACAGGCCAACAGTGGTGGTCACATAGGGTTTTCCAGAGCATGGTCCCTAATTCCACTCAGCACACTTCTTACGTAGTGAGCACCTCTTACGTGCCCAGCGCCAAGCTTCCTGGGGCCCATGCATGAATTTTCCCAGCTCCCAAGTTGCTTGAATTCGGGTCCCTAATTCCACTCAGCACACTTCTTACGTAGTGAGCACCTCTTACGTGCCCAGCGCCACGCTTCCTGGGGCCCATGCATGAATTTTCCCAGCTCCCAAGTTGCTTGAATTCTCGTCTTCCACCTTTGAAGGTAGATTCTCTGCACTGTAGCCTACCGTTCTCTAGTTCAACGCACCCCACTGTCTTTGCTGTGTTCTACAACCTTGTTTGGAAAGGGTCCTCTAAGCTGCCAATGCGAGTGAAGAGCAGAATCCTCATCTCATTCATTAGGGCTCTGATATTCATCCACTAAAGAGGAATATGACCTGCTTCCAAATATTAAAATGCTTGGTTGTCAATAGTAAGTCTAATTTCCAAATGCCTTGATAATTTAATAATCATAATTTCTTGAATTGTGCTAAAATGGTCCATAAGGATTTGTCATCTTGCCCAGTGAAAAAGGCTAATCTCTGAAGGTCACTCATGGTGGAGTCATCTGCCATGACTAAGCAGGATGTGAAGCACTTGGGGCTCACAGCAAAATCCCCACATTGCATTGCTTGGAATAAAAAGTCGAGGCTAACTTAAAGGCACAAAGTGTCAGAAAACCTACTCTCAACCTGTTGTTAGTGGGAACAGGGGCTGACTTAATTTTAAGCTATGAGGCTTGATTTACAGAAGGCTGCCCCAGCCTCTGGAAACATTTCCTTTGGATTTATCCTTAGCACTGTGTTTGACATATGGTAAGGCCTCAAAAATCACTCACTGGTTATTACTACTCATATTATTATTATTATGTATTAAAATCTCTTAAAATTGGTTCAATCGAATTGACTGATACTTTATAATTTTGCAGGGAACCATCAGCCCTTTTGTTCTAAGGAGCTGTAATTCTTTATTTTCTAAAAAAAAATTGTAAGAGAACCTTGCATCTTTACTGCACTTCCACTCTGCATACAAGTTGAGCTTTTAGAAGTCAGCTCAGATGTCAAAGTAGTGCATCAGAGAAGGAGCAAGAAGGCAGCTGGGTTGTCAGCAGCACAGAGGTTTTTATCATCTCTCCCCTGCCCAGTCGCCAAGCCAGTCCAGACCAGCTCAGGGTCACAAGAAGCAGTTAACTTCAGCACTAGCAGCAAGTGGGGACTGGAATTGGCCGTGCCATCTGCCACCACCCCAGCATCTGGTGTACCATGGCCCTCTGAGTGGTAGTTTTCTCCAGTCCCCATCCACACCTCTGGTTACATCTTTTTTCATGGCCCATGCAGAGGCTCTCTGCTGGTTGCTGGGGGATGGAGGGAAGGGGTAATGCACAGGAATTGCTCAATGGTACAGGATTTTACTTTGGCATGAAGGAGACATTTTTTGATAGAGGTGGTGGTTGCACAATGTTGTGAATGTACTAAATGCCATAAATTGTTAACTTTGAAATGGTTAATTTTACATTATGTGGATTTCACCTCTTTTTTTTTAATTGAGCAATAGGCGAGTTTACTCACCTTATTATAACGAGTTCCACTACTAGTGCACATTTTGTAGATTCTTTTGCTAGTCTTATTTTTGCCTTTTTGGCTTATCTGAAATAAAGGAGATCTCTAACAGGTTTTTCAAAAGGCTTTAAAATCTGTCCCAATAGTTAAAGCCAATCTCCTGCAGGCTTGGCTCGAACATAGCCGCTTAGATTCCAAGCCTTAGAATGTGACAGTACAACACATATTTGACCAAATGACGTTATTAAAGTCAGCTTGTGATCAGGCCTGGGATTTGGTAGCTTAATAGGTATGGAAGAGGGGCAGGCTTGGCTCGAACATAGCCGCTTAGATTCCAAGCCTTAGAATGTGACAGTACAACACACATTTGACCAAATGACGTTATTAAAGTCAGCTTGTGATCAGGCCTGGGATTTGGTAGCTTAATAGGTATGGAAGAGGCGGGGTGTTAGGGTCAAGGGGTCAAAGGTTAATGGTTGTGCTATTCACAGAAAAGCTGAAATTATGAAAAGGCTGCTGGTGGTAATATGCACCACTCTCTGATCTCACGGAGCTTGCATTCTAGTCCAGCAGACAGACACTAAACCTAGCAAACAGCTCAGCACATAAGGAAATAACTAAACAATCCTGAATAGTGAAGCTTGCTCTCAAGACAATAAACCAGAATAATGTGCTAGACAGTGGTGCTGAGCAGGGGGATGCATTCGTTAGAGTGCTCAGGTCAGGCTAAGACCTGAGCATTGGGAAAGGGAATTCCAGGTGTTGGAAGAGAAAGTGCAAAGCCTAGGATGCAAGAGGCTGTTTGAGGCTGATGGATTCTCTCTCTTTGTTTCTCGTTGCCATGGCTGAACTGATGGAAACTTCCAGAGCTGCTCCTACATCCTGTCCTCTACCACCACATCAACCCAGAGATGGGGCCAATCCACATGGATCTAAGGTACAAGCCCCACTTGCCCCACACACCTGTCATGGACTACACGACAAAACGTTAACTCAGGGCACCTCCTTTTTCTGATTGTTGAGGCCAGCATGAGACACTCTCAGGGCAGCAGAAGCCTCCCGGGGAATGAAGCCTAAAGAGTACACAGGGCAGCCACTCAGGCAGTCATGGAACAAGCACACAACCTCTAACCATACAGTTAGACCAAATCCATAGTGGGGAGTCTGGGCCTTGGCAGCAGTTTTGGGCCAGTGAGAGCCGGCTGCAGAAGCAGGGTGTCAGGTGCATGGGGGGATGAACCAGGCTGGGAGGGGGATGTGGGTTTCCTCAGCAGAGCAGGTCTTGTTGCTGCATGCAACCTGCCCCTCTCATCAGCTGGGGAAAGGGACCACCAAGTGACAGGGGGAAGAAAATGCCTTTAAACATTACCTTCTCTTCAATGTGTGTGGTTTTCATTTTCACAGCAGCCCTTGAACAAAATCTAGGTCCGTGGCAGTAGCAGCAAAGCATGTTTTTCCAAAAATGCATGCCATATTTTTATTTTAACCAAATCAGGCCATCTAGTTGGAAATAGCCTCAGTTTAGCATCTGATCCCTGCTGGAGTGTGTCAGTTGTTAGTGGGAAGGTGAGGAGACCTCTCACAGGCTAGTGACAGGGAGCGAGAGCGTAGGGAGGAGCAGGGCCTGGAATTCCAGAAGCAGCCCTGGCTGTCCTGGGCAGACCTGCAGCTGCTCTGCCTGGCAACAGCTCGGGCACACAAAGGGCCCTGGGGGCTGCTGCCACCGTCTTTACAACTTCTCGAAGGGGTAAACCAAGAGGAGTTCAGCCACCAGGATGCCTTCCCAGGAACCCCATCCTCCCTCTTCACCAGTCCATGCTTCTATCCATTTTTAAAACTCACCTCTTTCAACAATTCTACCTGGAGTACCCTCCCCAAACCACCCATTCCATTGTACCAGCTCATGCAAATTCAGCACGATCTTGAATCAATTTATGACCTCCTTTTTCTTTAAGTCATTTTACTACACATACAGCAGGGGGAGAGAAGTTCTTTATTAGATTATTTCTCAAAATTAGAAATTGGAAATTTTTCAAAAGCAAGCAACATATTTAACCAGTATTTATTGAGCCCCTATTTAATATTAGGTGTATTCATTTTAATTGCCTTACTTAACCCACACAACAAGCCTGTGAAGCAGATGTCTTTATCGACTTTTGAGATGAAATAATTTGTCCAAAGTCATACAACCAGAAACGTGCCATCCAGGATAAAAATGCCAGTGTTTCAATGCCCAGCCCAGCACGGTGTCTGTATGATCCCATTTGGATCTGGCCTGATGTCTCCCGAAAGCCTGCTCGGGTAGCTGTTCAGTAAACATTGATTAACCGGCTGGCTATCGCAGCAGACTGTGGAAAAGACCACTTAACGCCCGTTTTAGCATTCAAGAAGGAGAAAATAACCATTCAATTCCTGAAAGCAACCCCTCCTACCAACCCATCCCACCCCAGAATGGTAGGGGAATTTCTGCCATCTGGACTTTCACTCAATTGACTATGAAATACGAATATTTGCGTTAGTAAAAAAAACTCTTCTCCCTCCAGATGATCTGAGACATAGTGATTTCAGCCTCCTGCTAAGCGTAGGCATGAGGAGGGAGAAGCAGCACCATACTCCTACAATCCCAGCCAGGCTCCCTGAATATGTCCCTTTGGGACATATGTCAACCTAAAAAAAACTCTTCTCCCTCCAGATGATCTGAGACATAGTGATTTCAGCCTCCTGCTAAGCATAGGCATGAGGAGGGAGAAGCAGCACCATACTCCTACAATCCCAGCCAGGCTCCCTGAATATGTCCCTTTGGGACATATGTCAACCTGGGACAGATGGGCCCTCATGTCCTGGGGACATCACTGGGCAGGGTCCCAGAGCATGATCCTAGGCAAAGCTTGGATCAGCAACCCATTACTGGGGAGTGGGTTTTGATAACTGAGGTCTAGATTTCCAGGGTGGGGACAGGTGGAAAGAGGCTGAGATGCAGACTGGGGGGTAGGGGGTGGAGCACCAGTGCCACCTTGTTTATGTCATCCTTTGTCACACACCCTGCTTCATGTAGGGTTGACGACCTCTACCACGCCAGCCATTCGGGCAGGTCAAGCTGTCAGCACCAGTGTTCAAAGGAAGATCAGCTTCAGGGCCAGAAGAGAGTGCCAAGAAGTCAGGGCAGATGCTGTGTTTCCAGAGGGATTTCCACAGACAACGTCGAGTTAAGGACCACTCTAGAAAGCCAGCAGCTCTGCACCTCGTCATCTGCCCCCACCGATCTTAAAGATGTGAACTGAACCCAGTATCTGATGGTGACACAATGAGGAACCAAGAGGCAAGTCTCCACCTCCCGCCCACGCCCCTGTGCTTTGCTGAGTCACTTGCAGAGCCTCCTGGAGGGGCAGCTGCCCCAGCAAGGGCTGAATAACAGGAGAAACTGACAAACAGCAATGTCACATTTAACCATGACCATGAGCATGCCACTTATCTTCCCAAAGCCTCAATTTTCCCATCTGTAAGATGGGAAGAGCCATGCCTGCACCACAAGTTGGTTTCAAGTTCTAATGCAATCAAAGGCTGTAAAAGAGCCAGCCCGGGCCTGCTGAGAATTCTAAGGAGAGCTCCTCTTCAGGGCAGGCAGGGGGACTGCAGACTAGGGTGGGCAGTTCATCAACATCAAAGAGGCAGGTGTCATCGGGAGATAATTGAGTGGGGAGAGCAGCCACACACCCCAAGGTGAAGCCCGGGGCACACTACATATCAATAAGGTCAAACATCAGAGAGCATCGGCTTTCTTGATGCTGTTATTAACCTATACTGCTCTTCTGAACCTTTCTGATGAAGAATCTTTTGAAAATAATTATATTAAAGCACAATTCTCTGCAAGTTTAAAATATGTGAATGTTTCGGGGCCAGCCCGGTGGCGCACTGCTACAGTGCGCCGCTTGGGGGTGCGGCTGCGCTCTCGCCGAGGGTTTGGATCCCACATACAGACCAGCCGCTCACTGGCTGAGCGAGGTGCGGGCGCAACACCGAGGGTTGCGATCCCGTTGCCGGTCCCGGTCCGGTACGGGCACGACACTGAGGGTTGCGATCCGTTGCCGGTCACGAAAAAAGACAAAAAGGAAAAAAAAAATATGTGAATGTTTCATTTCAGTACTCCAATGTCATGAAATAATGAACACCTGATTGTCCAGCTACCAAAACGAGGTTTTCAATCAGATCTTTTCCTTGCTCCTTTCCTTTTCCTGCAGGCCCAGGGCCAGTCCCGGGAACAAGAGGAGGTGTCAAGGAGACCAGGGCTAAGGGCAGAACTGGAAAGAGGGAAACAGGCTTACAGAAGGGGGTTGGTCTTTGCAGAGGAAGCAAAGGGCCACCTGCTTGGCATGTGTCCTGGAGTCCCGGGAGGTACCCGGCACAGGTCTGGCCCAGTGATTTCATCTACTTCCTGTCCCTAGAGCCTGGAATCCTTTTTTACAGGAGACGCGCTTTGGTCCCATGATGAGATATCAGATGTCAACAGCAAGTCCTGAAAGAGAGGACCGGCCACCTACTCACACATATTCATTCCGAGAGGCCTGGGGCAGGGGTCTGATCCTCAGCTGAGCATAGGTGAGTGTGGCTCAGATATTACCCAGCTTCCAGAAACCTGAGAGGAGGCTGGTGGAGGACACAAAAGAGTTGAGACAGAAAGGGTGACTGGGGACATATTTGGTTGACCTTGCTTATGCCTGTAATAGCCACCTGTAATAGCCAAAGCTCAAGACGGGGCACAGATAGACCCGCCTGGGAGTCGGGCAGCCTGGGAGCCGTCGCCCACCCGCACTTCCACACGCAGGGCCTCCACTGGGCTGTGTGCTCAGCCAAGTCACAGACGCAGGGCGGTAGCTGGTCCAAGAAACACAGTTTCAGGAGCCCGTTCATTTTTGCTATTGCTAGTTGAGATGCCGCCTTCATTTCTCCACCACGATGCACGTGGGAGGCAGAAGATTAACTTGAGCTCCTGAGGCTTCAGAGCTTTCAGAGCAACAGCTGGTACATAGCGAGCCCTCGATTTCGCTACTTAGTAGCGGGTAGTGGGAGAGAGAAAGTGGATGGGGCAGACACAGGAAGCAGCTGAGGGTCTGAACTTTAAACATAATCTCGGAGTAGGCGCTGAACACTTTCCGTCCTAATTCTGCCAACCTCAAATTTACTCTTTAGTTTCTCACAGTGTTCCTTCTACAAAGAAGCGTTTTTGCGACGTTGTCACATGAAGTCAGTGGAAAGTGGGATTTCCATCACATTCCGTGCATTCCGTGCATATTCACTAGTCACAGCCTCAGTGGACTAAATGGAGGGAAAATCTTGCCCGTAACCACGGGCTAGGGAGACAGACATGGGGACCAGCAGAACTGTGGACAATGCTAGACCCAGGTCATAACAGACTTGTGAGATGGTTACCAATATCAACCCATTTTACAGAGGAAGAAATTGAGTCACAGAGCAATTAAATAACTTTCCCAATGCTACAGAGCTAGTAGTGGCAGAACCAGAATTCACACCCAGACAGTGGGCTCCCGGAGTCTATTTTTTTCTTAGCCATGACTCTCTAGTGCATAGAGGTGGTAGGTGGAGAATTTAGTTCACGTGTGTGAGCTAGAGAGGAGAAAACAAAGGCAAGGACTNGGGACCAGCAGAACTGTGGACAATGCTAGACCCAGGTCATAACAGACTTGTGAGATGGTTACCAATATCAACCCATTTTACAGAGGAAGAAATTGAGTCACAGAGCAATTAAATAACTTTCCCAATGCTACAGAGCTAGTAGTGGCAGAACCAGAATTCACACCCAGACAGTGGGCTCCCGGAGTCTATTTTTTTCTTAGCCATGACTCTCTAGTGCATAGAGGTGGTAGGTGGAGAATTTAGTTCACGTGTGTGAGCTAGAGAGGAGAAAACAAAGGCAAGGACTATTGGTTGAAAAGGAAGGTCAGAAGGTGACTGGGTGTGGCCTCAGTACACGCCCTGTGTGGTCACAACAGGCCGGTCACCTGGGACATGCCATCCTCCCAGGAGCCAACCAGCAGTGGTCAAGAAGGGACTAGGATCTTAGCAAGCAAGACTCTCAATCCAGGCAGGAATCACATGGCAGGAGCAAACCCAGAGGTCACCTCTTTAACCAGCCTTTATCACAAGGTGGACGCCCAGAGATGAGTGTCAAATTCTCTCTCGTGAACCACGTTGAGGACGGTGACAAGGTATCGGAAGTGTCTTAGGGTTGAAAGATCCAAAAGGACAGAAGCCAGAAATCAGGAGCACCAAGGCACAACCTGGTGAAGCCAAATACTGTCTCCACCTTTACAAGGCAAACACCTGGCCAAAATGAGAAACCTGCCCATCAGAGAGGCAGTCTAGCATAGTGGTTAGGAAGCGCCAGACTGCTTGAGCTCACTTCCCAGCCCCACCACTTACTAGTTACGTAGGAACACTGCTGCCCTTCCCTGTGCCTCGCTCTCCACATTGCTAAACTGGAGCTGTTGTGAAGGTTAAATGAATTAACACAGGGGAGGCTTAATTTAAGGTTCACGCCCAATACACGGTAAGCACGAAATGAGCGTGGGAAAAAGAGGCAGATACAAGGCAGATACGCACTGGAATAGAGAGACGAAAACCCAACCCCACCAGCGCCCTGTCAAATACACAGGGAGCAGATGGTTCCAGACACTTTCACTGTTTGTATTAATGTCTCAACATGTTAGGAACAAAGTTATTAAATGGGAAAATAGCACCTGCCCTGGGGAGTTGTGAGGATACATGCAGGCGGGGGTGACGCTGGTGCCTTCAGGGGCCAGGGCAGGCAGCAGTGTAGGACAGCTGTTCTCAAATGCTGATGGACAGCAGCACCCCCGGAGGGCTCGTGAAAAGAAAACACAACTTGCCAGGCCCACCCCCAGAGATTCTGACTCAGCAGATGTGGGGAGAGGGGTGTCCTGGAACAAGCATGTCTGAGAATTCCCGAGAGATGCCCGGTATTGCTTGTCCCAGACCACACTTGGAGAATCACTGGCCTGGCCCAACAGGGAGAGGTGGAAGCTGGAGGATTGGATGTCACCATGCAGAAATGTGGTCTCCGAGTTACCAACTCCAGGCATTTGAAAGAAAAGTCTTACATTTGGAATTCTGTGTGAAATATCCTAACGTCTAAAACACTGTACAGCCCAAATCAAACACGACTGCCCCCGTGTGACCCCTGGCAGAGCACCTGGGATGAGCAGCCTGTTAAAAGCCCGGGTCTGTAAGGCAGTGGCCACAACCCCAGGTAGGAACAGCGTGAGAACCAGCTAGAAAGGCCACATAGTGCGAGATTGGTCATTTTTAGGACTCATGTACCCTGCTGCCGTTGTAAGGTTAAGAAAGTTGAGCAGCTTGTATTTGACTGAATTTAGAGGCAACTCTTCTCGAACACGCTATGTAAATATGGCAAGGGAGGAAAGCCCTGAAAGAGGTAGGTAGTATTTTAACAAAAAAAAAAAAAGGAGGTG
>NW_007734034.1:75618-78782 GCF_000696425.1 Galeopterus variegatus | reverse complement strand
TTTTAAAAAAAAAAAAAAAAAAAAAAAAAAAGGAGGTGGGTGGGAGCTAAAGACCTTGGAGGGCAAGATTAGGGGAAGAGGGTTGGCATCTCTAACCAAAACATACCTGCCAGCTTTCAAATGTGAGGCATCTGGGACATCCGTGTTAGGGCTCGAAGAGAGCCAAGCTACACTAAAAAAAAAAAAATCAATTTTTTTTTCCAAAAAGACTTTCTGAAAACCAGGAAATACAAGAGTTTCAAAAACACCCCTGGAAATCCTGAAGCTTGTTTTAATTTATGCGCGTTTCCATGAATAGCATTTGCTGATGAAATTCACTAACTGTTATAATACTAATTAAATAGGGAACACACGTCTGATTTCCACTGGAATCTTTCCATCAAACCAACATCACAAGCCTTTTTTAATGATGATCTAATTGTTCCTCATTTTTGTAAGAAATATTACCCTAATGACAATCAAGGTCATTGTGGTTTTTATACAAGACACAAAAATTAATAATTTTTTCCCAAAATGAAAGTTCAGGAAGGATAAATTGTTCACATTTTTTGCTAATCAGTTCATTTAGGTAAGTAAGAGTCTCTGTTTCATATTTTTTTAATTTGCATAATTTAGATTGCTAGGACGAGAATCCGATGATTTCTATTTACTGTTCTAGGTGAACGACATAACTGAGATCAGTTCTATACCAGCTGAATTCAAAGTCCTACATATTTAAAAAGAGGGTTGGGGAGTGTTTTACAGCAAAGATTTTAAGGATTTTGTTTTGTTTGTCTTATGTCCTTTGTTATCAAGACATAGATTTTAGGAGCTTCCTCGGGGGTCTTGGTCCCTTTCAGAAGTGGACTACGAGCAGACACTAAGGGCACTGCTCTAGACCCCAACCAGACCCCAAACAGGCCCCATCTAGACCCCAACCAGGCCCCATCTAGACCCCAACCAGTCCCCAACCAGGCCCCAACCAGACCCCATCCAGGCCCCAACCAGACCCTAATCAGGCCCCATCTAGACCCCAACCAGTCCCCAACCAGGCCCCAACCAGACCCTAACCAGGCCCCAACCAGGCAGCTATTCGTAAACCAAACCAAAGGTTCTCAGTATCCAGTACCCATTAGCTTTAGGAGAGTGCAAATGATCTGTCCTCCCATTATCAGCAGAAAGCTAAGTTGTGAACAACCCATCATACTCAATACTCGTTGGCAGATAAATGGGGAATTTGGCCAAACCAGCCAGTGCCCTCATCATGAACACACTCGGGTTGTGGGTCTGTGCTCAGAGATGAGAGACCCAAAGGCAGGGTCTGAGAATCCCTGACTCTCCAAGTGACCTTAAAAGTCACCTAGTTCACACAGTTGTCTGTGTCTTTTTTATTAAGGTGTCTAATGCTATGACCACATTCTAATTCTAAGATTCTACCCACCCAATAAATTGATACATATGAGACTATACTTTAATCTCTGATTCACTTAATTGCCTGTGCTGTGCTCAGGATCCAAGGCCACAATTACCGTTTACATGGGAATAAGATTCACGGTGGCTTTTCCTTTCCCCTCCACGTTCATCCTAATGCTGCCTTCTTTAGTGCTCTTGGACGTTCCTCTCTGCATGGAAGATTCTCTCTGTCAAACCAAGAGGCCTTCAGAACGGGCCGTGAACCCACATCATGGCCATGGGCACCATCTGCCTAGGCAGTATTCATATCCTCCTTTCTTCCCAGGGCTCAATTATCATTAGAAAGAATCCTTGCAAATGCCACCTCCTAGTCCTCAGCTTCCCACCTGAGAAGGACATCACAGGCCCCAGTGATGCTACTGCTCTCTTCCAGCGCAGACTCAAAGAGCACTGCTCATAGTGCAGGGCAGTAAACGTCAAGGAGTGGCAGAAGTGACCGAGCTCTAGGAAGCCAGTGGGAGAAGCTACGTTGATTAACTCCAGCATTTAATGAAAGCTTATAGACCAGCCCTGGGCCTCAAAGGAGGAGTGGAATTCTGTGGAACATGAAGGCAGGGAATGTCCAGGTTCCTTGTTTTTACAGATGAGGAGACTAAAGTTTAAAGAGGTGGAAACAGATGCCATCCTCACCCTGGTTGCACCAGTTGCAGGCTGGGCTCTCTGGGGAGGACTGCCGGAGCCTGTCTTTACTTACTCTTCACAAAATGAGGAAAGCAATAATTGCCTCGTGGGGTCATTGTGCAGAGTAGGCCAGATTGTCCTTGCGAAGAATCGCTTAAGAGCCCTGTGTATGCAAGAGATGCTTGCAAGGCAGCTCCCTTCCTGCCTGTATGCCTTTTAATGAGGGGCATCAAACACTGGAAAGATCACCTTTTTCAAGTCAGAGTCTGGGACTAAATCATGGATCCATTGCTCACCCATGAAACCCAGGCAAGACATTTCACCTCTCTGAGCTGCAACATCCTTGCCTGCAAATGAGAAATGTGGGGTTCACCTCACTTGGCTGACACACGGCACCAGTTTCTTGCTGGAGTTCTTGTCTTGGCTCTATTATGTATCTTTGCGTAACCTTGGGAGAGTTATATAACCTTTCTGGGTCTGAATTTCCTTAGCCATAAAACTAGGGGATTTGACAAGATCCTCTTTGAATTTCCTTCCAACTCAAACATTCTATGATTCTGTGACTTTGAGCCACCCAAGGGATATGGTAATGGGTTACATTACACAAAAGACTTGGATGTAATGTTATAAGCTGTAACACGGGCTTCCAGCAAACTCTCCCACTCTCCCCAGCAGAATTCCCCATTGTTCTGAGGGTAATGAATAATCCAAAACAACACATGCCCTATCTGAGCCCTGCCCATGTCCACAGGCTCTCACACTCAGGGCCAGCCGGCGGCGATACCGACAGCTGGAGAAGGATGCTGTCAGCATCCCTGCTTCCCCTGGCAATGGCCCCTGCCCAGGTAAATGTGTTCACCTACATTGGCATCACCCACCAGGGCCAATACCACATGCTGGAATTACTTCCGGCTTCCACAGCAGCCTCAAGACTCACCATGCTTTTGTCGCTTTCCTTTGGGACCCGATGTGCTTTCTGTCAATCTTATGAAATGATTTACTTAAGCACATATTACTTGCTTTAAAAGATGCCAAGGTGGGGCTGGCCCAGTGGCGCACTGGAGAGTGCGCTGCTTGGGAGTGTGGCGGCG
>NW_007734034.1:73707-75321 GCF_000696425.1 Galeopterus variegatus | reverse complement strand
AAAAGATGCCAAGGTGGGGCTGGCCCAGTGGCGCACTGGAGAGTGCGCTGCTTGGGATGGTGGCAGCGCTCCCGCCGAGGGTTCGGATCCCATGTGGAGACCGGTTCCCGCTCACTGGCTGAGCGTGGTGCGGGCGCAACACTGAGGGTTGCGATCCCGTTACCGGTCAGTAAAAAAAGACAAAAAGGAAAAAAAAAAAAGATGCCAAGGTGAACAAGACATGGTACCTCTCCTTGAGGAGCCTTCAATCTTAGAAGTGGGGGGATCCTAACATACAATTATAAATTGAAAAATGTTAAGTGCTAAAATAAAAGTAAAATAACATTCTTTTAGAAAAGGAAGAGAACATTACTCCCTAGAGCAAGAAGGGAAGGCTTTTGTGCTGGACTGCAGGCTTTTGTGCTGAGCGTTATGGACAGAGACTAAATCTAAACAAAAGTTTTGAGTGAGAACGTGTAGAGTGAATTTGGGGAACAGAGAATAATCTGATTTGGCTAGGTTGCATTGAAAAGGAGCAATGAAACAGGGTCAGCAAGTTTGGTCCAAACCCTATCATGAAATACTTGAAAAGTCTAATTAAGGATTTGTTCCCATAGACAATGGAGAGCCACTGAAGTTCATGGAGCATGGGAGGTGATGGGCCAAGCAGTCTTTAGACATAGCTTAATCCAAGAGCTGTGTTTGGGAGGACGGGAAGTAGGTAGCCGGCTTGAAGATCCCTGTACGTGACCTGGTGAGAGATGATGAGATTTGAAACAGGTACCAGCAGCCAGGAAATGGAGAGCGAACTCCACCAACAGGTCTGGGCTGTGATCCCAGATGAAAGCATAAAAGAGAAACAGAGGATCAAAACTTCAATGGCACCAGACAAAGAGGAAGTCTGTCCAAAGACTAGGTTTGGGTGGCAAGGGCGCCAATTTGGTTTGCCAGATGATGGGTTTGGGATGCCTTTGAGGTTACCAGGAGCGTCATCTGAATTTAAGACAGAGGTGTGGCTGGAGACTCAGCTGGACATGGTTAAGTGGCGTCAGACGCTGTGGAACTGAATGAGTTTGTGAGGAAATGAGCACGGAGAGAGAAGGGGTGGGAAGACCGAACCCTGGGGAGAGTCGCATGGATACAGCTGACGGAGGGAAAGCACCAGAGAAGGGCTTAGACCCCTGGCTGGAGAGCGCTAGGAGCAGAGTCCAGGAGAGCTCATGGTTGGGGTCTACTGCTAGTTACGTCCTCATTTTTTTTGTTTTTTCTTTTTCGTGACCGGTAAGGGGATCACAGCCTTTGGCTTGGTGTCATCCGCACCACGTTCAGCCAGTGAGCGCACCGGCCATCCCTATATAGGATCCGAACCCATGTCGGGAGCGCCCCTGCACTCCCAGCCCCACACTCTCCCGAGTGAGCCACAGGGTCGGCCCTACGTCTTCATTTTTTTTTTTTAATTTTATTTTGTCGATATACATTGTGGTTGATTATTGTTGCCCCTTACCAAAACCTCCCTCCCTCCTCCCCTCCCCCCTCCCACCCAACAATGTCCTTTCTGTTTGCTTGTCATATCAACTTTAAGTAATTGTAGTTGTTATATCTTCCCCCCCCCAGTTTTGTGTGTGTGTGTGTGTG
>NW_007734034.1:60961-72515 GCF_000696425.1 Galeopterus variegatus | reverse complement strand
CTGTTTTTTGTCTACTTCCAGAAAGAGGGGGCTGCCCTTGGCTCCCACCCAAGGACCCTGGGTGTGCTCTGTTTTTTGTCTACTTCCAGAGAGAGGGGGCTGCCCTTGGCTCCCACCCAAGGACCCTGGGTGTGCTCTGTTTTTTGTCTACTTCCAGAAAGAGGGGGCTGCCCTTGGCTCCCACCCAAGGACCCTGGGTGTGCTCTGTTTTTTGTCTACTTCCAGAAAGAGGGGGCTGCCCTTGGCTCCCACCCAAGGACCCTGGGTGTGCTCTGTTTTTTGTCTACTTCCAGAAAGAGGGGGCTGCCCTTGGCTCCCACCCAAGGACCCTGGGTGTGCTCTGTTTTTTGTCTACTTCCAGAAAGAGGGGGCTGCCCTTGGCTCCCACCCAAGGACCCTGGGTGTGCTCTGTTTTTTGTCTACTTCCAGAAAGAGGGGGCTGCCCTTGGCTCCCACCCAAGGACCCTGGGTGTGCTCTGTTTTTTGTCTACTTCCAGAAAGAGGGGGCTGCCCTTGGCTCCCACCCAAGGACCCTGGGTGTGCTCTGTTTTTTGTCTACTTCCAGAAAGAGGGGGCTGCCCTTGGCTCCCACCCAAGGACCCTGGGCATGCTCTGTTTCTTGCCAACATCTGGGTCAGTGGGCTGCCCTCAACTCCTCTGAAATACATGTTTTAATGTCCTTCTGTACTAATTCTATCATCTATGTAATTTCTGGAACAGTTTCTATTGATTAATTTTTCCTCTCATTATGGGTTATTATTTCCCTGCTTATGTGCATACTTGGTAATTTTTTACTGTATGCCAGACATTATAATTTTACCTTGTTGGATAAAATGGATTATTTTTCTTTCTTTTAAATGCCAGTCCCACCTGTTCTGGAGGGCTGACGGAGCGCCATGTTTCACACTGGGCTGGTCTCAGCAAGCAGTTACCTGCACCCTGGCAGCTGCTGGCAGGATAAATGCCAGTCCCACCTGTTCTGGAGGGCTGACGGAGCGCCATGTTTCACACTGGGCTGGTCGCAGCAAGCAGTTACCTGCACCCTGGCAGCTGCTGGCAGGATGGTCGGGGAAGAGTGCCAATAGCCATCTGCTTGTTTCAGAACAGCGGCCATCACATAAGCATTGTGCATGGAGAAATGATCTTCACTGACTTTCATTAATCTCCTCAGGGCCCTCAGAGGTCGGAGATGTTTAAACAGCGAGGAGGTTGCACTCACTCACCAAGCCGGCTCGGCTAATCTACTCCCCAGTGGCTGCAGGCTTCCTCAGTCGTGGCCAAACCACCAGGTGAACAGGAGGTGAACTGCACAGTGTGCAAATATTTGGCTTCATCCATGATCAAATAAATCATTTTTCCTTTCCCTGAGCTCTAGGAAAACCCAGCAAATCTCCAGGACCTGCCCAGGAGCAGAGATTTACACTCATGAAGCACACACTTGAAGAAAACACACACAGAAATTACGACTGGGATTTCAAAATTTAGCTTTTCTAGTAACACCTTCTCTCAAAGCATGTTAACGTGTGCATAGCAATAGGGAATATGATGCATGGAAATAAAATACCTTTACATGATGAGTTAAAATAAAGTTTAGTTTTCAAAACCTTTCCCATAATTTTCTGAGTTTTTGTCTACTGTAAGGGAAGTTACTCAAGGCTTTTACGTTTTTCAGAAAGTCCTGAGCCTGGCAGCAGTTGGTACAGCATTAGCTTGTCTCTTCCCTGAAGGAAAACTGAAGCCAGGCTTCCTATGACACCTCGGGCAGCCAGGGGAAGCCCTGCTGTGCTTCCTACGTGGCATTCCAGGTCCTGGAAGCTGTGCCGAGCCCTTCCATGCGACGCCACACAAGCTTGGCCCCAAGGGGAAATGTTTAGTTGGACTGTTTTATAGGCTTCATAGTTACTGATTTTCTAAGGTGAGGGCCACAACCCTCCTCCGCCTCCTCCACAGTGCCTCCGGTGCCCACCCAATCATGAACCAGACACGCCTCACATGCTGGCTAGAAATACACACGTAACATCCCACAGAAGGGTCTCAGTGAGAAGTGCTGGGTGCCAGGAGCATGCACAGCAAAGATCACCCTTAAACTTTTAACTCAAAAATAATTATAGACTCACAGGAAGTTACAGAGCTAGCAGGAGAGGTTCCATGTACCCTTCACCCAGTTTCCCCCCAGTTGAACCTGTCATTTTTTAAACGTAGCAATTCTGTTAAACACACTCTCATTTCCATAAAAACTTCTTTGTTCCATGATTTACCATCTCAAAGTGCATTTTTTAAAATCCAAAATATATGGGATTTCCTAAATTCGTTTTTTATTACTGATATCTAATTTAATTTTCTTGTAGACAAAAAACGTATCCTATATGATAGTCTTTGACATTTTCTGAAATTTGCTTCATGGTCTAGTACATGGTCAGTTTTTGTAAATGTATGCTTAAAATAAATATGTATTACCTAATTATTGGGTACAGAGTATGCCTTTTGCACCTTTTGGAGCTTCAGAAGATAATTTAAATAATCTATGTCCTTATACATTTTTGTCTGCTTGATCTAATACTGATCCCCCATAATCATTATGAATTTATCCAATTCTTGTAATTCAGCCATTTTTGAGACTACGTTATTATTTAAAGTTTAACATTGTCATACATTTCTGAAGGATGGTTACTTTTAACGTGTAGTTTCCATAATTATGCTTTATTATTATTCTCTGCCTTAAAGTGCATTTGTCCAATGTTAATACAGATGCAACAGCGTTGTCCTGGTTGGTGTGTGCCTGGTCTGTCTTTTTCAACCTGCTGCTCTCAATCTCTCTGTGTCTTCAGGTTTAGGGTATGTCGCTTGTGACCTGCACTGAGGTGCATTTTTCTGTTTTTATTCAGTTGCCCCATGTCTGTCTTTCAATTTACCAGTTGAGTCCATTTACACTGTGTGTGCCTACTGACTTTATGTATTCATTTCTACCATTCTATTTTGTGCTTTTTTTTATTGTGATTTTTTTAATGCTTCTTTGTGTTTTCTTTCCTGCCTCTTTGAATTAATCAATTTTCTTTATTCCTTTTGCTCCTTCTGCTACTTGGAAGTTACATATTCATTCTCTATTCATTTAGTGTCATCCTTAAAGTTTTCCCATGCCTCCTTGACTAAACAAGATTTAAAGTTATTCGACAGTCCTACCCTCATCCTGAACAATATGGTGGCCTTGGAATGCTGCATTCCGATCAATGTCCTCCTGCCACCAGGGGTCATGTCCAGTGTGTTAACTCCTTCCTCCAAGCATGAAGCACAGGCTCTGTGCTCTCCGTGTTTCCTGATGTATGAAGAAAGTTGATCTAAGAGAATAAAATCAACACACAGAGAGAAACCGAGATGAGAGACAGGAAGAAATCTGATGGAATCCCAATTCCCGGCTCCAGTTGCTGCTGACCTCAAGCTTCACCCTTGACCTTCCTGCATCTTACTTAATCCACGTGGGAGGAGCAATTCCTCCATCAGTCTCAGGTCACATGTCCCAGGCTTCTGTCTGATGGGACAACACATGTCAAACGTCTTTCCCTGAACCACTCCTCCTGTGCTCAGAGGAGTAGGTGACTGAGGAATTGAGGAAGAGGAGGCTGTTATCATCATTTTCTCCTGGATGACACGGGCCATGTGGGGGAATGGTGAGTCCCCAAATGAAAATGGCATGCAGTTATGAAGGGGTAATCAATATCTGTCAGCCCCTAACAGCAAACATCCGCACCTCAAATAAAGGAGCCTTAACTCTGGGACACTTCATTCATTCACTTGGTTCTTTATTTATTCACTTAAATGACATTTAGTCATGCACTTGAATATTAAATACCTGCATGCCAGCAGGTGTTGGGAAGGAATGGATGAATGTATAGGGAGAACCCGGCCCTTGAAGAATTTCAAGTTGGGTTGCTAGCAGACAATTAAAGCACTGAATAGTAACACTGATAATAGATGTATCCACAAGGGGCCAAAAGAAATAAAGTAGATGGAGACCAGGGGAGGTCTTCCCAGTGGGAACATTGCTTGTATTGAATCCTATAGGGTTAAAAGAAGTTATGGGGTGGAGGGGGGCAAGGGCACAAAGGGGACCATGTGCCAGTGGCAGAGGGCACAGCAAAGGCTCAGAGCAGGCTGTTGGGGGAGAACTTCTCGCTATCCGTCAACAATCTCCACTCCTGAGAATCCACATCATTGTCTTCAAACCATCTCACTCTGCCCACACATCCACTGTCGCCTGCATCTTCAAAACACTGCAGCTGTGCTCACTGAGTTTTAGTTCTCGGCCCATAATCCTTCATTTTACATGTGACACACATGAGGGCCAGCGAGGGTGTCACTTTCACTTGCTCTAATTGAGAAAACGATCTTATGTGCTCAGGTAAAAATGGAAGTGTGCTGAAGGTTCGATGCAGATCCCTGAGAAATTTAGAACGAGACCTTGCAACTCCTGAATAATTGATAAATGTCAGGATGAACCCATGACCACCCTGAAGCTCATCTCTCGGCTTGTGCCATCAGATACAGGCTGGCAAACCCTTTGAAGGAGAAGTCAATGATGATAAAAAACAATTAACTGTTATTTAATGAATGTTACCAGCCAAAACTGTGCCATGTGCTTCCTGTGCATTTCTTTTAATTCTCATAATACCCTTAGGAAGTAAGTTCTCTAATAATTATAATTAGTCCCATAATAATAATAATTAACCCCATTTAACAGAGGAAACTGAGGCTTAGCATTGTAAAAGCTCTTGCTCCTGGTCACACGGGTAGCAAGTGGCAGCTCAGATGGGATGCAGGGTCGTCTGCTTCTGTAGCACCCACTCCAACCATTGCACTGGAACCTTCCTGCAGACAGGTTCTCTCAGACAGTTGAAAGAGGGCTCAGACACAGGAAATGCAATTTACACCTCCGACTCTGCCTCACAGAGTAATGGCCTGCACACTCTCCAAGACCTCTTCTGGAAAGAAGTTGCTCATCTCTTATTCAGGATATCTGAGCAATCACAGCACCAACAGCATGCAGGAGAGGCCCGAAGGGCTGGCTTTCTAGCTGTGACCTTTCCCAAGGCCAGCCACCCGGTGTCACCAACCTCTGCTCGGCACCCCAACTTTCCTTTGCTTTTCCTTTAGAAGGGACTTTGGGGATGGCATGTCACCATCAGCTCCTTCCCCCTATAGCTATTAAGCAGGGCCACACTCTGGGCAGTTCACCAGATGCTAGAGATCCGAAAATGGTTCAGCACAGCCCCTGCCCTCAAGAAACCACAACAGAGAGTGAGAAGCATGATTGTCAATGTGTTATAATACTAACAGCTAGGAGAATGACAGCAGCTGAGCTTGGGTGCTTACCACCTGCCAGCTGCTCCGTCAAGTCTGTTCATTACTGCCTCATCTGTTCTTCATAACGACCTATGTGGAAGGTAGCACTAGCAGCTGAGCTTGGGTGCTTACCACCTGCCAGCTGCTCCGTCAAGTCTGTTCATTACTGCCTAATCTGTTCTTCATAACGACCTATGTGGAAGGTAGCACTATACCTTCACTTTACACTTTTACACATTTTACAGAGGCATGGAGAGGTTAAGTAAATACCCAAGGTCACACTAATTGGTGAGATACGGGTAAGAACCCAGGCTGTCTGATTCCAAAGACGAGCTCTGCAACTGTGCGCAACAAATCACATATGCAGGGTGCTTTGAGAATCCAAGTCATAATGACACTGGCTTTAAGGGCTGTGGAGGAACCCATCAGGGTGCTGAGGAGTTCAAAGATTCCTGGCAGAGGGGGCAGTCTGTGACTTTCCTCTGTGATCCCATCACAAGCCCCTAGCAGAGTCTACAGCAGGAGAAGTAGCAGAAGGCTTCCTGGGAGGCACGTCAATCTATTGGAGTGTTTAAGGCAGAGCTTCAGGGTAAAATGGACATTTTCACAATGTTAATTCTTCCAACCCAAGATCATCGAATGTCTTTCCCTCCTACAGTGTTGGTGGGAATGTAAATTGGTGCAGTCATTATGGAAAACAGTATGGAGATTCTTCAAACAACCACAGATAGAACTCCCATACAATCCAGCAATCCCACTGCTGGGTGTATACCCAAGGGAATGGAAATCATCGAGTCAAAGATACTATGTACTACCATGCACATAGTATCACACACTCCAATGTTTATCGCAGCTCTATTTACAATAGCTAAGAGTTGGAACCAACCTAAATGTCCATTGTCAAATGACTGGATAAGGAAAATATGGTATATATACACAATAGAATACTACTGTGCCATAAAAAAGGATGAAATTCTGCCATTCACAGCAACATGGATGAACTTAGAGAAAGTCATATTGAGTGAAATAAGCCAGGCAAAGAAAGAGAAATACCACATGTCCTCACTCATAAGTGGGAGCTAAAAAACTAACACATAAATAAAAAAGAAGAAAGACAGACAGACAGAAACTATCGAAAGAAAGAGAAATACCACATGTCCTCACTCATAAGTGGGAGCTAAAAAACTAACACATAAAAAAGAAGAAAGACAGACAGAAACTATCACAATAATACTTTGAACTTTCAAAAGGAGAACTGAGGTTACCAGAAGTGGGAAAGGGAAACAGAGGGGGAAGGGAGGAGTTGGTAAAGGACCACAAAAAACGATGACATTGTATACTGTTGAATATACTAATTATCCTGATTTGAGCATCACATATTGCACACAGGTCTTCATATTCAACTCTATACCCCACAGACATGCACAATCAACTATGTTACAATAAAAATAAAAATAAAAACATGTAGATCTAAAACATGTGCTCAAGGAAGTCAATGGTTTGGAAAAGTCTTTATGGAAATAAATAATGCAAATTAAAATAAATAAATTTAAAAAAAGACAGAGCCTCAGTGGTAGAATACCTGAGTTTGAGTTCTGGATGTACCACTTATCATCTCTGTGACCACCTCAGGTTTCCATGTATGTAAAGTGAGAATAACAATAGTTTTCATATACTGGGGTCCTGTGGAAGAATAAAATGAGATCATCCATAGAAACGGCCAACCAGCCCACCATGCACATAGTAAAAGCTCAGTAAATGCTAGCTTAGGGAAAAATACAAAGTGGCAGGGAGGCCCAAAGCATATGTAATAGGCAGGGAGAGGACAGAGGTGGGAGGAGCATGACACACAGAGAGCAAGTGATGATGTGTCAAAGAGACAAGAGAAAGCAAAGGCCTAAAAGAGGCTTGGTGCAGCTGAAGAGCTGGGGGAGAGGAGAGCAATAGAAGATTTGGATGCAAGGGATCACAAGGTGTGCTCCTGCGGGGCCCTGCAGGGCAAGCCAGAGAGAGAGGACCTTGTTTTAAGCACAATGTGATGCTTTGTTCACTGTTTAAGCAAGAGATGATCATGATCAGTTTTTTCCAGGAATCCAGGTCAGACACAGTGGTGGTGTGGACTAGGACAGAGACAGAGGGGATGGAAAGAAGGGTTCATCCAGGACTTGGTGATTGATTGAGTGCTGGGGACAGTGAGGAAGCATCACCATGACAACCAGGCTTTGGTCTGCACCATAGGGCGAATGGAGGTGCCATTCCTGAAATAGGGGGCACAGGGGAGAAGCATGGTGGGGAGATTCTGGGGTACCTGTGAGACACCCAGGTAGTACCATCCCTCAAGGACTGATCAACACCAGTCTAGAGCTCAGCAGAGGGGTCTGGACAGGCAATCTGGGAGTTGTGGCAGGAATATGGCAGTTGCCTGCACCTACATCCTTTTTCTCCTTCATCTCAGAAACAGAGCCCCTACACTTGAACCTGGCTACAAGACTACATTTCCCCACCTGGGATGAGGTTAGTGAGCTTGAATTAAAATGCTGTGAGGGGACCCCAGGAAGCCTTCTTACAGGAGAACTCTTTGCCATGTCCTCCTTTCTGCTGCCTGGGATGCAGATGTGATGGCTGGAACTCCATTACTGGGGTATGAGGTAGAAGTCAGGCTCTGAGTCTAGTGGGACAGAAGGATGGGTGCTCGGGTCTCTTATAGCATCGTGGACTTGGCAGCAGCCCTCAATTACCCACCTCTAGAACTCATTGACATGAGAGAATACAACACTTCTTCCTTGGTGAGCCACTAGAATTTGGTAGTTTTCTATGCTGCCAAATGTCCTCCTTCCAGTGTAGAGTTCATCAGCCTATAAATAGTGATGGAAGACTTGAGAGTAAGAAATGGAGAGGAGATGAGGTGAGAAAAAAAAGGGTCTGCAGTGCCTGTATTTATGGGACAAGCAGAGTAAGAGGTACTTGTAAAAGAGCCAAGACAAGACTGGTAAAAACCGAAAGGACTGATGTCCAAGGAGCAAGGTGTAGGTAGGCGGGGTTTGGACAGATTCCCTGAGCCAGAGCTTGCTGTGACTTCCTATGTAGGGGCAATGAGCAAAGGGGTTTAACAGAAACACCAGGGATGAGGGACTCAGAGCCCAGGGAGCCAAACACTTCAATGTCAGGCAGTCCTGATCATTAGAAGCCCTTTCCTTACATGAAGATGAATCTACCCTCCTGTGACTTCCCTCCACAGCCTCTTGTACCCACACCCTTGTCTCCAGAGCAGCCCTTCCCAGCTTTGAAGCAACGTTCTAGTTCTTCTTCCCCCAGAATGAAGACTTAATTTGTTAACTCTCAAATATTCATCACATCCCTTCAATTCCAGATCCTTCCCAATGCTGGTTACCCTTTTCCAGTTGGACTTCATCTTGTTAACAACCCCAAGCAGTCTGCTCAGGCCCACAGACCATCAATCACCTCCCCAGGCTGGCACCATGCTCCTATTAATGAAGCCAGAGCGGCAGGGGTTTCTTCGGGAGCTGATCACCCTGTAGCCGATATTGAGCTTCAGGTTTTTGTTAAGGCAGCTCATCCATCAAGGACAAGCATGTTGACATCTTTTTAAATGACATCCAGCCTCTCTGCAGAAGTGAGCAGAGAGATTAGATCCCAAAAGGCAGTTCAGAGATGTTTCTCTGACAGTGTTAGGTTAGAAATCAATTTTAATCTCTCTCCTATTATTTCAGGGTGAAGCGGTCCCTAGAATGCACCAATCTCATTAGCAAAGTAAATGGCACCTGTCCCCCAACCCTCTGAGCATTCTCTGTTGCCTACTTTCCCTTGGTGACAAAGGCAATCCATGTTAAAGAGTTTAAACAAATGGCACTAGGACAGGAGGACACTGGCTACCCTAAATACGTCTCCTTCAACACCACACCGACAGAGAACTAGAAGAAACTCTAGAGGTTTGTCCAGAGAGGCCTTACAGAGGAGTGAAAAGACTATGGATTTCATAATTAAAAGATGTGGATTCGCTCACTGGCCCTGCTGCAACAGAAGCCTCGTCGTGGGCAACAGAGATTTATCTCTCTTAGCCTCACGTTCTTTATCTGCAAGAATCAGATTTTATCTACAAGAAGCAGATCATAATATCTGCTTCTTGTGGCCTTGTGAGAACTGGGGGTGACCAAAGTCCCCAGTCCAATGCTGACCCCACAGCAGATGGCAGCATTGGTGTTATCCAAGCCGACTTTCCACCCAGGGCAGGCTGTCTCTGTAGCATTGCTTCCAAGCCGACCCCCGAGCCAACCCCAGAGCACTGGACCGTGCCAATACACAGATGGATGTGCTACATGGCGGGGTGGATGCATGGGCATCCTCAAAGCCACCTGTGTGGCAGGCAGAGCACAGGTGTGGGAATTGCTTCACCTTCTCGCCTTGTAGCTACCTGTCTATTAAATGGGCAGCAGCATTATCGTCATCATATACCGACGCATTTTACTCAAAGTGCTACGGTCAATAAGGTGGACTCATAAAGCAACCTTGCTTTTTCTCTACACTCCCTGCATCCTCCCCATCCCAGAGTTAATCTTTCCTGTGGCTGGAAGAAATCTTAGGAGGACTGGGCTGGCCAACATGAGTCATAAGAACGGTGTCATTGCAGAGTAATAAAACCCCACATTTCATTCAGCCTAAGCGTCTCCTCTCCTCCCTGGGGAGGGCAGGGGCCTGTTGCAGACTTGGATGCCCACGACGGAGAAACAGCCACTGCAGTCGGCTTCCAGCTCTCTCCCTCCCTGTCCCATGGATGCTCCCCAGGGTGATTGTACAAACCAGTCTGCCCAGGTGAGTTCCAGTTTATGCCGGTTGCACAGATATGTGATTATTGAGAGTGTCCCTTTCACTCGACCAATGCCCCACTTCGGACAAAATATACGGCCTCCCTACTTCTGAGCCCTCCAGTGGCCAGCCCGGGGGGAAGGGATTGGAACAGCTCAAGCTGATGGGTCCGTTTGTCATTGGCGTTGGCTCTCCGGAGGTGGAGGCTGCTTAGGGCTGACCCTAGTCCTGTGAGCACGGCAGTGGATTTTTTTCAGAGTTGCTCCCACTGAAGACCCCAGCTCCCTCCACAGAGGAGAGGCCTTTCCTGATGGAAGTTTCTGGGCTGTCCTCCACTTCCTCAACCACCTCTCATAGATTCTCACTACTAGGATCCCTCCACCCCTCCAGGCAGGCCTCCTGAGCAAGATCCCTTTAATCCAGGTCCAGGCTCTCCATGTCAGGCTCCCTCTTTCTCTAGAATTCACCCATCCTTGCCCTGGCCTCCAGGGAGATGTGAGATGGCACGGTGCCTCCGGTCCTCTCTGAGTGGAAATCACATTCTAGTCCTCACGTTTCCCAGGACATTGGTCAAGTTCTCCAAGAAGACTCCAAAGGTCCTCTCCCATGGCTGTCATGAGGAAGGAATGAAAAAATACCATGGGACTCTGACAGTTTTCTCCCAAGAGCTCCTTCTGTGCTCTGTGCCCTCCCTGTTTACGCTCAGGAGGGACTGCTGGACCCACTATCTTCACTACTTTTCAGCATCTCCTGCTTTTGTGGCCCCATACCTCACTTCGGAAGGTGAAGGCATTTTATAAACTGTAAAGCACGGGGTACATAACAATTATCACAGCAGATAACATTTCCTGAGCAATAACCAAGTGCCAGGGAGTTCTGTATCTACCAACCACTAAATCCCTGGGAAGATTCCACGAGCTGGGGACCATCCTTACCTTTATTCTAGAATGTCAACCATTGTCTTGCAAAACATTCCATAGCTGAAGTGCTCACTGATCCAAAGTCGCCTTTCTATGCTTTTCTTCTCCGCAGTTCTGATCCTATCCTGGGCAACCATAAGAAAAAGTCAGATATTGAAGATCCCATTCTTTTTTTATTATTTTTAACAATTTTTTAAAATTTATTTTTAATCGTACACATTTCTGGGGAACAGTGTGTTTTTTTTATGCATGCATATATTGTACAAGGATTCACTTAGGGTAGATAGCATATCCATCACCTAAACATTTATCTTTTCTTTGTGGTAGTTACATTCAAGATCCTCTTTTCTAACTATTTAGAATTACACAATATAATATAATTAGCTGTAGTCAACCTAGAACACCAGAACTTGTTCTTCCTGTCTGCTGTACCCATTAATCCACCTCTTCCCCTCCCCCGGCACCCCCTCCCC
>NW_007734034.1:46057-60329 GCF_000696425.1 Galeopterus variegatus | reverse complement strand
CCCCCTCCCCCATCCAGCCTCTGGTATCTATTGTTCTACTTCCTGCTTCTATGAGAACCACTATTTCTTTCTTAGATCCCACATATCAGTAAGATCATGTGGTAGTTGTCTTTCTGTGCCTGGCTTACTTCACTTAACACAATAGCGAAGACCACATTTAAATCTTATTAAAATAATTTCTTCTAAACATCCCAAATATTTCACATAAGAGGTTTCAGAATCTCTTCACCCTACACACCCTTCTCTCAGAAATCTAAAGTTCGCCTCTGTTCTCCTCAGAACTCAAGTATGGAATATTAGATGATCAATAATGTTGATAATGATGATAATGATAACTTACATCAATTGAATATTTCCTATGTAGCCGGTGCTGAACTAAATGCTTCATGTATGTTATCTCATTTAATCCTCACAGTAATCCTATAAGGAATATTATGATGTCAAACCCATTTTTAACATAAAAAAAAAAAACTTGAGGATCAGAGAGGTTCAGTAACTTGCCCAAGGTCACACAGCTTTTAGTAGCAGAGCCAGGATATGAACTGGGGTCATCCAGATTTCAAAGCTTGTGCTCTTCATGAGCATGTAGTGCCAGTACAAATAAAACTGTCACTAAAGCAGTTTAGACAAAATTGAGGACCTGCCTGCCCCAGATGGGCATGGCTTGGCTAGACAGGAGAACAGTAGCACTGGAGAGCAGCAAGAAACAGCAGCCACGCTGGCTGTGACCAGGAAAAGAGGCAGCCAGGGTGCGGAGGCTGCACCAGCCAGACTCCCAGCCAGAAGGGCTCAGCAGCAGCAAGCAGAGCTGGCCCCCCACAGCTCACCCGCAGACACTGGGTGCCGGGAGAGAAACGGAAGGAACCTAAAAGCCACTGACTGTGAAGTCACCAGCTATTTTGCTATGGGCAAACCACTTATCCACTTTGAGCCCTATCTCCTCATTTACAAAATGCCGGGCAGGGCCCACTTCTTCTCAACACTGCAGCAGAGAATAAAAGGATAATGCAGGTAAAGCCACAGGTTGCATTCCAGGTTCTCCACTCCTATTAAACATGTGGCCACCGGCCCTACAATCCCCAGACTGCCCCGACCTGACTCCTGTTTGGAGAAGCAGATCCTGCATCTATGCAGATGTGCTCATTAGCTAAGTGTTTGTTAGATGAAATGAATAGATAAACGATAGAACAATGAAGGACGCCCAGGAAAACCCATTAATCCCTTAAAATGACTCCTCTGCTTCCTGCTCAGCAGAAATCACCTCTGTGATAACCACACTTCACAAAAACCTCTTTCAGAGGTTCTGGTCATTAACTCATCCTGCCGTTTCTTAAGGTTTCTTGAAATCTGCTTTCCCGAGCTGCCATTCAGCTCTGGCAGGGGCCTTCCAGCCTTTAATATGACCGACGACGAGGCATCACGGTCACCTCCCCACGGGTCCCCATCCCGTCTGCATCCTCAGATGAGCACCCATTCATCCTTGTTAAGTCCACAACAGCTGCTCCCCGCCCGCTTCCCCCACCATCTGAGCCACGAGACTGCCAACGAGGCAAATTGAGAATTCATGACAAAGATTCAGGCTTCTGGGAGTTTCCAGGCTATAAAACAGTTTAGTTCCCATCATTCATGAGAGACATGCAGCCGGAGATGAAATTGGCAAGGAAGGTAACAAGCGATTCTCTTTGACTGTGGATTTGACTTGTCCGTGAAAGAGCCACAGGTGAAGAAGTTCTGTTAGGGGAGTGAATCCAGCAAGGATTGGATGGGAAAGAGATACACAGCTCTAATCGGAGCAGCCATCTGTGTAGCTAGCCCCCCCTGCGATGTGCTTCTGCCCACCTCGCCGTCAAAACAAATCAACAGAAAGCAAAAGCCCTCTCCAAGGCTATCCCCAAAAGTCATTTTTTTCAGCCTACAGGGCAATCTTCATTAAATGCTAAGACATTTTAGGAGCTGACATATTTAGCTTGACCAGCTTTTCCATCTCAAGATAAAATATGATTATCAAATCCTTTCCTGAGGGGAACTTGGAGGAAAAAGAAGGAATATGAGACCTGGATGCCAGCCTCAGGAAAAGGGACTTCCCCGAGCAGAAAGGGGGACCCTGATAGAAGTGAGAGGGACACTGAGGGACATTTCTGTCAGTGGTGACCCCTGAACTTGAGTGGTCAGTCATACCCGTCTCTGCTTTCCACTCCCCTCAGCCTTGGCCCAGATTACTTATTTTTACACTTAATTAGTGACAGGCGACATGCCTGGTCAAAACCATATTCATAATTCCCGAAGAGAGGAGCTAATTTTTATTTAGCATGCATTTTATTCTGCCATGCCCTTAAAATTCCTGAGAAGTTAAATAAAATGCTTTGTTTGGTTTTGTTTTGTTTTTTTCCCGACATAGTGCAATGAGAAACTTCTGTGCACTGTGGACTCTTGCAGTTACACAGTTACCCTCAGGCGCTGTGAAATTACTACAGTAGCAGCGGCAGTGAAAGGAAAATCCTGAAAATGAAAACAAAACGTCTAGGTTAATCTCTAACCTGGAGATAGTGTTTTACCTGTCCCTAAACCATCTCATATCTGTCACATTACTGCATTTGCACCTCTCTGTTAAGTAGGAAGGGGAATCTATGTCCTTCTTACCAGGTGAGGGCTACAGGTGTTAAGAGGCTACGTGACTTATCCAAGGTCTCACATTCTCAAAGATTTCAACCCAGCTTTTACCAATGCAAGAATCCTCATATCTATTTCCCTCCACTGTATTTGGAAGCAGATAAGGATTGCTGCAAAGATTCAGCCACAAACGTGACACATAAATCAGAAATGCTGGACTTGGTGCTCTCACGCTTCAAGTCAGAGGATCAGGGTCTGCATCAAGTGCAGGGGGCAAGTTTTCTCCCTATGTAAAATTATCCTTTTTAGTATTTTATATGTGTAACATATAAGCCATTAAAATGCAGGATAATAAAAGATCGTCAAAAGCTAAAATGAGTAGAATCCTGTTTTCTCAATTTGAAATGAATATTTTTTATAAGCAAGTCACAAAATTTCTGAGATTTGTGTGATCTTTAAGTTTCCCCTTAAATGACCAGTTCATCCCACTTTGTTATCATCAGCAGGTTATCTCATCTGCCAGCCTGCCCGGGAGACACCTTTCTCAGGGACACATCTGGCTTAGTCTTCTCAGGACTCTATTTTCACACCCACACGTGGGGTCTCAGCCCTCTGGCTCCCCAGCCTCTACTGCAAACTACCAGAGCCCACGCCAGCAGCACTGTGAAGGCCTCCAGAGAGCCTCCTGTTCCTACGTTTATGTTTAAAGCTGAGCCTTTCAAAAAACCTCATAAATTAACTAGCTGGGCACTCTGAAACTTTTGTTATCAAATGGAACTTTACTTTAAGTCTCAAAGTTTCCATTACTTGTGTTTTGGCCAGTAGTGTCAACTTTCCTGCCAAAACAGCTTTGGATTATCTGCCTTTGGTCTGGACCATTTTCTTGGAATTTGGAATGGACGATAGTGTTTTCTTCCTGAGAGCTGCACCCTCCCAGGGTAGAAGAAGAGAAAGAAATTAATGTACTTCCCCCTTGGCCATTTTTCTCCATTAACCTATGGTGTGTATGACAACATAGTAACACACATGTTTGTTAATATGCACCTTAACTAAAGTTGCTAATAATAATAATAATAATAATGGCCGTTGTCTTAGTTTGGATCCACTCCCAAAAAGGATTCTGAACAAGGTCTTGAGGGCAGGCCTTCTATTTGGGAAGTGTCTTCAGGAAATACAACTGAGGTGAGACAGGGAAGGGAGAGAAGCCAGCAAATTGCATTGTAATGAGCAGGTTGCCTCTAACACAGCCCGGGATCAGCTCACCACATGATATTTATCTTAATGGGGCATTTTCCACCGAAACCTTTGTTTCTCATTAGCAGAGGACTGTCCCTGGAGGCATCAAGTGCCTGGCATTTATGGGCTGCCCAGGCCCAAGCTAGGCTAGTCCCCAGGGCTTTGGAGGAAACCCCCAGGGAGCTAAGCAACAGCTGTGGGTGCTTGAGATGGGAAAATGTCACCATACACAGTCACTGTCATGGATACTTCAGGAAAACTCAGAGGGGAGCTGAGAAGACATGGGGCAGGGTGTGAGCCTGGCACTGGAGTAATTGGCTCTCGGAATACCTTGTCTGAAAGTCATCTTGGAGACTGTATTACTCCCCTAGGGTTGTTGTGACAAATTACAACTAACGAGGTGGCTGCCAGCAACAGAAATTTGTTCTCTCATGATTCTGGAGGCTGGAAGTCAGAAGTCCAGGCATAAGCAAGGCTGTGTTCCCTCTGAAGTCTCTGTGGGAGAATACACCCTCAACTCTGTCAGCTCCTGATGGCTGCAGACAGGCAGTCCTTGAACTTCTGTCCAAGCATCATGGCTCCCCAGGGGCCCGGGAGTGTTACAGTGCAGTGGCTAAGAGGTGGACATGAGAGTTAAACTGCATGCATTTGGATTCTGGATCTACCATTTAATGGCTCTGCCATTTGGGGCAAGTTCCTTAGCCTCTCTTTGTCTCAGTTTTCCCACCTGTGAAATGGGGGTAAAAATAGGTGTCTCGTATTGGATGCTCTGAAGATTGCATGGGTTAATAAAAGGAATGCCTGACACATGGTAAGCACTCTATGCATTTGTAGCTGTTTTCTTCAAAGACTCCCTGGCATGTCACAGGCATTCAGCACAAGTCTACAAGGGTATTGCAGAAAGTTCACGGAGAGATTTGTATTAACTTTCGATTCTATTTTTCCACGAACTTTTTGAAGTACCTTAGTATATGGTTGAGGGAGGGAAAGGAAAGGACAAGAGACACTGTTCCTCTGGAACCAATTTAACTAACATCAATCAGCATGTATGGGAGAGGGCACAAAGTTCCGAAGTCACACAGGAGTCCTTGGTCCCCAATGAAAACTGGGTTGGGCAGAGTCAGATGTGTACCTTGGATTCTAGAAACATGGATTACAAAGGGCTTAGAGGGAGGAAAATGTCATGGAATAGCTTGATATTCTGCAATGAAATACGTTGCAAGAGGCTCAAGAAATCTTAATAAAAAACCTGATTTACCCACCCTTGAACGATGCCAATGAGTAAGGAAAAGTGTTAAGAGAAGTTGGGTTTGCGTCCTAATATTGTGGCTTCCAGATGAGCTCATATTTTAAACAGGCACAGAAAGGGTCTATACCCAAGGAGTAAGAACAACACAGAAAGTGTAGGTCCCCTTACAGAAGTAGGAGACACTTTGAAAGACCTAGGTTTCCAGTTGCTTCCCACGAGTGCTTTGCCACAAACCAGCCCCATTCTGAGGATGTCTTCATCTGGTCCTCACCAGAGCCTCATGAGATGGGCAGAGATGCACCATTAGCCCATTTTATGGATGGAACCACCTGGGCCTCAGAGAGACAAAGTTCAAGTTCACACAGCTGTTAATTTGACAAGGAGAATAATTATCAGACAGAAGCAGGAAGAAGCAAAGCCCAGGAGAACTGAGATCGGAGGGGCACGCCTACTCGTTCCTGAGATTTTCACATTTCCACGCCCCCAGATGTCTTCATCAACATTTCAGTGAATGCCTCCGTTCACTGAACTAGGCGCTGAGGATACAGAGATGAATTAGACGCGGGGAGCTTAAAGTCTCTGTATAAAGACAGGTGTGTAATTAAGCTGTGCGACAGGTGTTAGGGACCACAGAGGAAGGCACCTCATCCAGAGTTCGTGGTGTCAGGAAAGGCCTCCCATCCTAACTGAAAACTGTCAGATTTAGCAGATGAAAAAGGGTCAGGGGAGAGTGTTCCTCCCAGATAAAGTATCACGTGGCCCAGGGGATCAGGGACCAGGGGCAATAGTTAGCATGGGCGGTCTGCAGAGTGAATTGGCTCAGCAGATGTGTAATCATGTGCTAAGTGTCTGTCTCCCTCACTAGGCAGCAAGTGCTATGAGGGCAGGAACTACGTCCCTCTCTTTCACTGCTGGGGTCCCAGTGTCTGGCAAATGCCTGCTACCAAATAACAACAGCAACAGTAATAGTAACAGATGACACTGAGTACTGGGTACTTCATAATGCTACTACTGAGGAGTGTTCAATACATATTTATTAAGTGCGTATTTAATTCATGCGTTCATGTATGCTATAATTCATTTATATTTAATCTTTCCTCTGAAGGAATGAACAGCAAGAGTGGTGAGACAACATTGGAGAGTGGCCGGTTCCACCTCAGAAGGTCATGGACGGCTAAGGAACGTGGCTCAGTCTGAGGGGCGTTAAGCTGGAGGTTGGTGCAGTTTGGCATCCACGTACAGGAGTTCATTCTGGCTGCTGTAGAGACAATGGATGGGAGCAAGGACAGAGAGGAGCCCAGGACACCAAGACACCAGGACACCACGCGGGATTGCAGGGAATGGTGGAGATGCCGGAACTATGGAAACGGGCAAATACCATGACAGCCTAGTATTTCAACAGACAATGATGGCAGATGCCACAAACCATACATCAAAATAGGAACAGTTTCTCGAATGGAAACAGCTGACATGTATTGAAAGCTCACTCTGTCCTGTGCATTATTTTTGGTGCTATACACAAATTAGCTAATTTAATCCTCAAAACAATCCTATAGATGGGTACAATTAGTACACCAGGGTTACGCGGTAATACCTATGTCTTAACTAGCTGTACCCACCCACTGGCCGCTAGTTACTGCTTCTGCCTCTCGGAGTGAACACAACCTGTTATTTTATGAATTTGTGGTACTATCAAAACAAGCTCGAAGACAAGAGGAAGAGAAACTGCGTCAGAACCAGAGGTCGAGGCAGCTAATTCGTGTAATGCTCTGCAGTTGTCATCTTGAGATTCTCAATTGTTTCGGAAATGGAACCCCCACTTCTGTTTTGCACTGGGCCCCGTGCATGGTGGAGCCGGGCTGCCGGTGGGTGTAAGCTGCACACAGCAGACCCCAGATCCATGTAGAGAGAGTTTCTTCTTTTACAGAGAGCTACTGGAGAGTGACTGAATTCCCTCCAGATGCGACATTCCCCCTCATCTCATATATTCATGTGGATGCCAGACAACCACGCAGCAGAGAGGTTGTAGAAATAATTTACTCTTCGAGGAGAGGGTTAGACTGGGCCATCTCCTGAAACCATCCACATCATTCAAAGTGATGATAGCATCACAGATTACAGCAAGTTGCCTCCAGTGATGCTTCCTTTGCAGACACGGATTTTTACCGGAGGTGCAGATCAGAATCCCTAGGCTTAAAGAGTTTTTTCAATATAAATGTTCCCAGGTCCTACTCAAAATATATCGAATCAAAATCTTCAAGGGCATGACGGGGTACAGATCTTTGAAAATGCTCACCTGGTGACTTTTAAAGAACCCATGGGTAAGGACCCCTCCTAAACAGAGGCTGTGCCTGGTTTCTGTCCCTCTAGACAGTGCTGAAAGAAACGCAGAACTTTGTTAAATGTAAACACAGTACCGAGAGGAAAACTAAATTGTAGCTGATCGATTCCTAAATCTTTCATCCTGCTATGAAGTTTCAACTGTGTTTACCCTGCCCTACCTCTAACATCTCAAATATCTAAAACTCAAACCACTCAACAAAACAGAAAATGACCCAGAAACTTAAAAAAAGGACAGCCACAAGGACAGATTGTATCTGACCAACACATCCCTGGCCACTTTGTTGCCATGGAAAAATCAGAGGAACCTCCTGTCTCATCATTCTATGGACCTCCCCCTTTTGTCAAGTTTATTAATTATAATAACATTCTCCTGCAGTGGATTAACACACTCATGTTGTGCAGATTAACATAATCCTGTAGGCTCTCCAGGGACCTAAAATTACAGTAAACCAAATGAACTAAAACCTCAGGGCACATGGAGGTCAAGGTTAGCCAGCTTAGTTGCCCCAAACCTGCATCATTCCCACAAATTTGTGTGTCCTCCAACTGCCCTGTCGGAGCAGCAACCATGTTCCAAAGTTCTGTCTTCTTCCAGAAAAAAATGCAAACCATGTTTTAACACTAAGGGCTACCTGCTGCAGTTTTTTTTTTTTTTTTTTTTTTTTTTAATGCAACCTAAAACGATACTGTTCCAAATTACATGAATCATCTCTAAATTTAGAAGTCAGCTCTTAATACACACTGCCTGTTCTGAATGGTAAATAGCGTCTTCCAGTGCTCATGTGGGAGTCACTGCTGAGGACTCTCAGCTCTGTGCTTCGCCCTCCCTGAGAGGTGAGCATAGAACTAACTGCTCGCTACACTGGGCAAGTGGACTGAGCTCTGTCAGCGGTGGCGAAACAACACAACGGTGTAGTCGATACTGCACAAAAGTAAAAGGTCCCCCCCATCACCACGAGGAACGGTGGTTCTCACCTGGGGGGGTGAGGTCATGCTTACTCCTGGCTCCCCTCCCCCTCCCGCCCCCTCTCCACCCACTCCCTCCCCAACTCCCACCCTACACATATATCCCAGAATTTCTGGCAAATGCCTAGAGGGAGAACAAGTTTGTAAAAGCCTGGTGGATGACTCTGCTATCTCCCCACCTCCTGACGACCAGTGGTGTAAGCCAACTTCTCTCTTTTCAGTGTGGCTCTTCTGGATGTAATCCACACGCTTTCTCTCTCTCACACACACACTCACAACCACGCATGTTAACTAATTCATCCTAATTCATCAAAGAAGATTTCTCCTTTTCTTTTCGGTGATGTTATTTATTCCATTCCACACCTCAAATAAGCAAAAAAATAAAAAGAACCTAGAGTGATTCAAGCCTTCACATTTCAAGGGTATGTGGTGCTCCATGAACGCAGCTGACGCTCTGTGGGACTGAGGTGGCGAGCCGTATCATACAGTGGTTTCAGTTGGCTTCTTGTGAAACTCCACTGGGTCAATCAGGGACCAAGGGTCTGTCCCCACAGTAACTCCGATTCTTAGCTCCTTCCCTAGTTAGGGAATCAAACTATAAAGCTGTGCCTCTCACCAGGGTTACCACATCCCTCAAATCCTATCCTTCCCCAAACACCTATCTTGACCTTGAGATGATGGAAAAAATGTAGCTCATCCACATAAATACAGGCCCTGCAGACACTATGGGTTCCCTTATACAGGGTTGTTGTATTTTCAAAAATACATAATCAAAAACCACTTAAAGCCGTTTTACTTTTTCATAGAGAGGCACACAGGCGCGCGCGCACACACACACACACACACACACACACACACACACACACACGGTGTCCCCTCTACATCCAACAGAGACTTAAGGCGCGCGCGCGCACGCACACACACACACACACACACACACACACACACGGTGTCCCCTCTACATCCAACAGAGACTTGAGGTGTCTCGGTTTCACATGCCATGTGTCTCTGCACTCTTCACCAAGCAAAATTCCAGGGGAAATCTTTCGTTCTTTTCCAAACAACCCTTCAGGATTTCCCAAACTCTGCCACCCATTGTCAAGCAGTAGCAGGACAGTCACTCTGAGCTGGTTAACACATTGCTCTGGGGCCCTTGTCCACCTCATCCCTGAAGCAATCCACACAACCATTACTGCAAACCTGTTCCCTGTACTTGTCCTCGGTCATGGCCTTAACAACGTCAACAGAGTTCATAACTCTGAGCCTGAGTTAATGTGTGAGACAGACGCACACAGGCCAGAACATTCAGACCGTGACTCGGTCTGGGCACCCATCATCCCTGCCAGCAGCCAGCAGGAAGCAGCCAGGAGGAGGGTGCTTGGGGGAAATTCTGTACAGAAAACCAGAAAAACAAAAAGGGACTGGCCTTTTATATGGAGGTTATACTAATCTGATGGTGATATAGCCAGATGGAAAGTAAAAAAAATCCCTGCAATTGGGACCACTAAAACAGATAAAACAGTAGAATCAAGGAATCATGGATATCAAAAGTTACCCACTGTCATAGAAAAGTGAGGGAAAATTGGGGTAGCCACTCAGTGGAAGTAGCAACCATTACACACCAGGCCGGATTCCTCATTTTTGATCTTCAACCCTCTGAAGAAGCTCACAGTAAGTTTTAGTGTTCTAATTTTACAAATAAGAAAATCAGGTTCCGAGAAATTGAGCGACCTGCCCTGGGTTGCACAGTTAGTAAATAACCAAATTGAGTTTCGAACCCATGAGTACAGTAGTAGACAGAAGAATGGCCCTCAGAGATGGTCACATTCTAGTCCCCAAAACCTGTAAATATATGAAGGTACTTCAAAAAGTTCATAGAAAAATAGAATGAACTTTTTGAAGTACCCTCATATTGTATTACATAGTAGAGGGGAATTAAGGTAGCAGATGGAATTGAGGAAATAATCAGCTGACCTTAAAATAGGAAGATTATCCTTATTACCCTGGAGGGTCCTGTGTAGTCACAAAGGTCCTTTAATGTGGGAGAGACACAAAAGAGTCAGTGTCAGAGTGATGTGGTGTGAAAAAGACCCAACTGGCCATTGCTGACTTAGAAGACAGAGAGGAACCATGAGCCGAGAGATGTGCACAGCCTCACAGAAGCTGGGAAAAGCTAGAAAACAAACTCTCCCCTTGAGCCTCCTGAAAAGCAACACAGCCCTGCCAACACCTTTATTTTAGCCCAGTGAAATCCGTTTCATTTGTTACAGTAGCAACAGGTAATGAATACAACCATCTAAGTCCAAATTCTTGTTGTGTTCATTAAGACCACCTTTAGCTTTCTCTTATTGTCTGACAAATGATCACAAACTTAGCATCCTAAAAATAGCACAAATTTATTAGCTCCCAGTTTTTTATGTCAGAGATCTGGGCACAGCATGGGTAAGTTCTGCTCAGAGTCTTGCAAAGCCCTGCAGGGTCTTACAAGGTGTCAGCCAGGCTGTGTTCCTTTCTGGAAGCTCTGGAGAAGAATCTACGTCCAAGTTCATTCAAAGCTGTTGGCTGAATTCAATCTCTTTCAGATGTAAGACTGAGACTCCCCATTTCCTTACTAGTTGTCAGCCAGAGACTGCTGTCAGCTCTAGAGGCTGCCTCCGTCTTCAAAGTCAACAACAGAGAAACTGCCTGTATCAAACCCCTCTCACTTTAAAGAGGGCCCAGATCCTGCAAAGGATTCAGCTGATTAGGTCGGGCCCACCCAGGTAATCTTCCTTTTGATGAATTTAAAGTCAACTGATTTAGGAGTCTGAGTTACATCTACAAAATCCCTTTTGCCATCTGATATAGTTTGGATATGTTTGTTCCCCAAAGCTCATGTTGAAATCTGATCCCCAGTGTGGTGGTATTGGGAGGTGGCGGTTAGTGGGAGGTATTCGAGGCATGGGAACAGATCCCTCATGAATAGATTAATGCCCTCCCTGAGGGTGAGTGAGCTCTCCAAGGAATAGATTTGCTCCCTCCAGAGGGGGTTGCTAAAAGAACCTGGCACCTCCTTTCTCTCTCTTTTGCATCCCTCACCAGGTGATCTTGCACCTGCCAGCTGCCTGCAGGGTCCCGCCATGAGTAGAAGCAGCCTGAGGCCTGTGTGGTTGCAGCTGTGCCAGAACCATGAGCCAAATAACCCTCTTTTCTTATAAATGACCCAGTCTCAAGTATTCTGTTATAGCAGCACAAAAATGGACTAAAACATGTTGTAAAGTAACACAATATGGGAGTGGTGTCCCAAAATACTCCAGGTTCCACCCACACTCAAGGGGAGGGAATTATGCACCAGAGGGTGGGAATCTCAGGGACCACCTTAGACTCTTTCCTACCATACATCAGTACAGGTCAACTGGCTTGACTGCCCTCGTCCCACCCTCACTTACCATCTGCCATGTAAGTCCCATTGCCTTTCTTAGGTGAACCGCAAAACAAAAACAAAAACAAAAAACATTTAAAAACAAACAAAAAAACCCCTAGGCTCAATTGGTCTTTTATCCCCATTCCCCACACAAATCTTCCTCTGTGTTTTCTCTCTCCCTTCATAGCATTTTGTAAGCACCCACCTAGAAACTTAATAATGTTAAGAGCTAACTTTTATTGACACCAGGTACTGCTCTAAGAAATATGCCTCCCCACAAATCTCCGAGTTGAGTATTAATCCTACTCCAATTTTATAGATGAGGACACTCAGGCATGGAAAGGATGAGTAACACAAACGCTCATAAGCGTGGGTCAGAGCCAGGATCCAACAGCAGGCCACATGATTCCAGAGTCAAGCTCTTAACACACCCCTGGAATCTGAGCTTCCAGCCAAGGCCACCTCCCAGGTAAAGGAGTACTAGAAGGTTCTCACATTTATGGACCTGCATAAGGCAACTTCCTCAACAGGGATATTTTTGTCCACAGAGTCAAGCTCTTAACACACCCCTGGAATCTGAGCTTCCAGCCAAGGCCACCTCCCAGGTAAAGGAGTACCAGAAGGTTCTCACATTTATGGACCTGCATAAGGCAACTTCCTCAACAGGGATATTTTTGTCCTTCTCAGAAACCAACAAATTCACCGTGTGTCCTAACAAGTCCTGGAAGATGGGAGATGTGTCATACTTAGCCATTTACCCAAATGAAATGATCAGAGATTCCTCCTACCCCCAACCTTCCACCCCCTGAGTTTCCAGCAAGAAAAGTATAAAACGCTCACCCACGCTTAGCAAAACCCAGCTGTGAGTGTCACCCCACATGAATCCTGCTATGAAAGTGAAAAGGAGCAGGGATATACCAGCAAATGGCATCTGTGCCTTACCCACCCACAGGAGGTGGGGAACGGGGAATGTCAGAAACCAGTGTGACCAAGTACTTTCTCCAGAAGCCGCGGTGTCATGATCTTTCTCAGGATACTGGAATGCTTAATGCATGTAGAACGTATTTAGAAATTAATCTTTCCTTGTGCAGGGACAACCCTGGTGTGGGTGGACTGCTGCCCTGTTAACTTTCCATCTGTTCGGGTCTGGGTTGGAGGCTCCCTGAGGGCAGGTACTATGCCCTGCTTTTCTTTTTATCTTCCTCATTGCCAGACATAATAGGTGCTCAGTATAGATTTGATGCTTTCCTTAAGGGGCACAGACCCTCCATTGCTGCATGCCCTGTTTTTGGTGACTGTAATAACGTATGTTGGATACAACCACCTGCTTTGCTCTGCAGGGTCCTAGAGCCATGGAGCCCAGGTCTCTCCTTTCCTGCTAGTTATCCTCTATTCTTGGGCATCTCCATCTCCTGAGAATAATTAAAGCCTTTATGTGCTTTTGATGCTAGATCTGATAATAAAGAGGCACGCACTCAAACGGATCCATGAAAATCTCTTAGCAAACTTTTTTAAAGTATACATGCCTTCCTCTACCCCCATTATTTCCTATATGACTCAATTTGGGAGATTGATGCAGAGATGCTCACAACGTGCAAAAACTTCTAGATGATTCTGAGTCATTCCCAGCAATTTCCCCACCCCCACCCCATGTACACACACATAACCGTACAGTTACCAAGTCAATTATTCTAAAATCATGCCAATGATCATTAACAAACAAGGAGAGAGTTGACAGTTCATTCCTGCTAGGGTCAAAGTGGAAATTAGATTTAGGAATCCAAATTGTGTCCATCTGCACGAAGCAATTTGAAAGGCAGCAGTAGAATTTGCATAGTCTTAAATTCCTTTTGAAAACGAGCCTAGTTGGTTGCCAGCATTCTGAATTCATTCAACTGATGTTTTAAAAGTAATTTCTTTGTCACTTTAACTGAATTGAACTTTTTTAAAAGAAAGCCTTTTTGTTGTTTGTGACCGGTAAGGGGATCGTAACCCTTGGCTTGGTGTCGCCTGCACTGCACTCAGCCAGTGAGCACACCAGTCATCCCTATATAGGATCCGAACCTGCGGCCTCGGTGCTCTCGCTGCACCCAAGAAAGCTCATTTTTAAGGAGCATCTAAGTTTCCAGAGTTCAGTTAATATACCATATATCTTTCCCAACCCTTCTCTGAATCCCAGACATTTAACATTGTTATGATTTCTTGGTTGTAACTCACTAATCAATCAGATTTTTGGCTCTCTGTTACTTCCCGATGGCAGAGGTTGCTGGTGGTCTCCCAGTATTCTTTCTTTTTTCTTTCTTCCTACAAACCTAATTGTCATCGGGGCTGATTACATCATCTGGAATGCAAATGTGATATCTGAGGCTCTAGCTACCATATTGGAACATGAGAAAAAGGGTCACATACTAGAGACATCAGAGATTTGAGCTAGAAGGAGTCTGGAGCCTGATGACTTGGAGAAT
>NW_007734034.1:42995-45660 GCF_000696425.1 Galeopterus variegatus | reverse complement strand
CATCGGGGCTGATTACATCATCTGGAATGCAAATGTGATATCTGAGGCTCTAGCTACCATATTGGAACATGAGAAAAAGGGTCACATACTAGAGACATCAGAGATTTGAGCTAGAAGGAGTCTGGAGCCTGATGACTTGGAGAATGTGCCACTCCACCCCTGGACAACCAAATCCGGACTGCCTTTACCTTGGGAAGAAACAATATTCTAGTTCGCTCAAGCTACTATTATGTTGGCTTTTACGTTACATGTAGTCAACCCTAATCCTAACTGATAAAGAAGATGACTTCAAATGTGCCTTGCAGCTTGGATATTCTGGCATCCCAACGTTCTTTCAGGGGAAATTAATCCCAGTGAGGTTAAGTGTGCTGGTCAAGATAACACCAGAAAAGAACCTGGGTCCTTGCTGAGGAGTAAGTCTTGTGTTTACCTATGTCTCTTGTAACAAGAAGCTTCAAATGTCAACCTGCAAACACATTGCCACTCATCTTGACACTAAATCCCCCAATGCTTTTGCATATGGTGTCTTAGAAAAGAACAGCTTTCTAAAAGCTGAATTATTACAGCATGTCATCAAGGAGAATAGCACTCAATGGTGCTCCCATCCATCACTCCTTTTTCTTTAAACTGGTGTGCATTGATCACCCTGTCTAGAGAATTGTGACAATCAATAACTTTTTTCAAAGAAATAGTGTGTGAGACTAAAGAAATTAGCTTATTTTGTAGTGGAAAGAAACAAGATGTCATTCAAACCCCTAAAACATAACCTCAAATAAGTGCAGGTGCCCATACGGGAGTAATTTAGGTCACTGACTGCCTGATGGGAAGGATTAAGGGCTTGCATGTTGGCTAGGCATGGAAGGGCTCTAAACACAGAAGGCATGGGCTCCAGAATGCCCTGTCAGAGTGATACCTCCTGTCCTGTGGGACACCTTAGAGGGACTCCTATTCCACCTCAGAGCTCCACCCCCCTGCTACTTGATATCACAGTTTGTGTTCTGATCTACAATTCCAACACTTAGTCATGTAAAACAACCATTTTATTTTGCCCACAATTTTGTGGATTGGGAATTTGAGAAAGGTTCAACTGGGAAGATGTCACTTGGGATCTGTCACACAGTTACAATCAGATGCCAGCTGCAGCTGCAGTCATATGAAGACTCCATTGGGCTGGACATCCAAGATGGCGCACTCACATGACTGATGGTTTAGTCCAAGTGCCACCTGGGGGCACAATGAAACACCTACACATGGCCCTTCCAGCATGAGGGTCTCAGTGCAGTAAGTCTTCTTAGGTAACAGATGGCTTTCCCCAAAATGAGCATCCCGAAAGAACAAGGTGGAAACTTCATGGTCTTTTGTGATCTAGCCTTGGAAGTTGTGCACTGTCACTTCCATTGTGTTCTCTTGGTTGAAGCAGTCTCTGTTGAGTCATCCTGTTCAGACTTGAGAGGCAACCTTGAATGTGGGAAAGAAGTCACAGAAGTTACATGATGCAGGATGGCTGGAGACAGATCGAGAGAGTGGGCAAGCATTCATGTGACTGTCCCTCAAATCGACAGTTGACAGAGCCATCTTCTTCACGTGCTGCCTTCCTGACTTGCTTCTCAAATGCCAACCACAAAGATAGACCTAAGTTTTGAAGTCTGGGGCAAACTCTCCATTCACCTGCCCACAAATGCTATTTTCCAGCCTACTTTGCTCCTAGGAAGGCAGAGCCACACCTGTTAGGGAGCATCTGGGTTCTAGCTGAGTACTTGGAGGGCTAAGGCCTAGGAATCAGGGTGGGGAACCATTAAGGGAATGTACAAAGAGGACTTATTTTAATACAGCAGGATCCTAATAGGCTGACTGAGGTCCCCCAGCACAGCCTCTTTACTCCTACAAATTTAGTTCTCCCCTCCTCTTTAATATGGCACTTGCAGATTGCAGTAGACAATTGGAGGGCCATAGAGGATCTCAGGGGTCACCTTTTCCAATATCTTTATCTGATAGATGAAAAAACTGAGGCTCAGAGGGATTAAACGACTTCCTTGTGATCACATAGCCATTGAGGGGCAGAACCCAAAGATCAGCAAATAGTAGATGTCACTGGCATGGGGCACACTCAGGTATGTATACCTTCCATCTTCCCTAGATCTACCCAGCCTTTTCCCTGTCCTGGTTCATATCCCCTGTTTCTTATCCAGCCTGACAACCTACGACCAATTTGGCTGAACCACAATGTCACTCTGCTGCATGTCACGGAATCTGTCAACAGAATTGTGAAGGTTCAGCTCAACTCACAAACCACCTTCCTGTTGATTTCCTTGGCAAGGGGGGAACAGTGGATCCTGGCAGCACCAACTCTGTCCATTACCGGGGTTACTTGGAACAGTTGAATTCAGACAAACTATCAGCTGATCCTCATTTTATCCTCTAGTCCCTTTAAACATTTGAGCTGGTGTGGGCAGACGTGACCATAGTGGTCAATGTCCAGATGACACTCACGTGTCCTGATGATTTTCCAGGTAAACACAAAATTTGGGGAACTACTTACTGGGCCCCCATTGAATTAACAAGTCACTCAGAGGAACCTCTGCCACAGTTTCATTAAGATCACATCTGCAGGGCCGGCCCGGTGGCGCACTGGATAAGTGCGCCGCTTGGGAAGCGCGGCGGCGCT
>NW_007734034.1:17399-42453 GCF_000696425.1 Galeopterus variegatus | reverse complement strand
GAGGGTTGCAATCCGTTGCCGGACACGGAAAAAGACAAAAGACAAAAAAAAAAAAAAAGATCACATCTGCAAAGCTTGAAGAGAGTCTGGTGGGGAGAAAAACCACCAGCAGCTGTTTTTCAAGAAATTAATTTCTATCCCTGTAGTGATCAGTCCTGGTTAAGTGGGAGAATCAAATTATCTAAGTTACTTCTGCTGGGAAGGTCGGCTGCTCTGAATCCTGATGAAAAATAACACAATGGTGCTATTTAATTTAAAACCTCCGTCTGCTTCACTTATAATTCATAATGGTTATGATTTGCATTTATGTAGCATCCAAGGATCTCAAAGAACTTTGAGAGCATAAATGATTCATCATTGAGACCCTACAGACAAGCAACACTAACCCCTCTTTCTCCATAGGGACAGTGAAAAGGAAAGATTGAGCCTGCTAACCTGGATTCCCAACTGCCTTTTCACAAATCAGCACTCCCCCTCTAGTTATTTAGGACTTGGCATCAGCTCTGGCCTGACTAATATATTACACAAACAGATATCATGATATCAAGGACATAAAAGAGATGAGGAGTTATGGCCTGCAAATGTAAATCAATAAAGAGTGTGGGCTTTCAGCCATTTCTTTCTGAGAAAAATGTTTCCATTGCTTCCGGCAGCCTGGCCGGCACATGGTGTGCTTCTACAAGAACATCTTACATGCTGGCCGAGTAGGTGTGTGCAGTAGAGAGACAGAACGAGCCGTGTGCAGACAACAATAAGCTCATGCCCCACGCTTTACGGCGTGCAGCTCACCTCTGCATCCACTACCTCATTTGCACACTCATCCCTCACATTCGCTTATGTGCTTTGCACACCTGGTTCAAACTGCACTTACTAGTCACACTCCCCCAGGCAAAGCTCATTCTCCCAGCTGCCCTCACTCCACCAAACATGAATTCATGCAGCAGCACAGACCCTGCAGGGAGGGTTGGCTTCACTCGACTCCATCACTAAGTCACCAAGGGCCACACCATGAGCTGTCTCGGTGTGGTTAGATACTTCAGTGAAAGGTTAGATACTTCCCCTTCATTCTGAACCAAGAAAAGAATAATAATAATGTCCACGCCTTGTCCAACACCTACTATGCAGCAGGCAATTTGTCAGCTTCATACTCATTGGCCAGCATCCCGACCCCAGATGGGCCAAACATAACACGAAGGAAACAACTCAGGCTTAAACTTGCCCACGTTCAGATTTTAGTAAACGGCAAAGCCATTCAGATTTTCCCCAGTCCTAGCTCACATACTTCCCCCAGGAAAATTGGGATATGATGGACTATATACTCAAGGGAAAAGTAGCTAGCAGATGCAGGCAGACATCCAGCCAGCCAGGCACGCCCCTGCCTGGGTGCTTCTGTGCCCACCTTCTTCCCTCCTGTGGTGGTGCCTTTGCCAAAGCCTGCCCAGTTAGCAACAGACTTCTCCACTGAAGGTACAGCTGCATTAACAGGAGCGTGATGTCCAGAATAAGGGAGAAGCCAGTGACTCTGCAAGCCCCGCTCTTCTGAACACAGTTAAAATATCACACCTAACTAAGCACAGTGATCTGCTGGGACATACCCAGAGGAGGAACTAACCTAGCCAAATTTGAACCATTTGACAGAAGGGGCAAAGACTAAAATAGTTGTAAGACGAAATTAGGCAGGCCTGTGCTGTCTGTCTTCAAATACTTGATGGGATGCTTTAGTGAATGAAAGCAGCCTCATTTTGTTAAGTGCCAAAGGATAGACCTAAGAGGGAAACTACAGGCACACTTGCTCAAATCCCGAGGGCAGTGTAACCTCTCAGACCAACTGCTATTAGTGGGAAAACAGTAGCACTACCTTCTAGCATTGCTGTGAAGACAGAACGAGGCAAAGCAGGCCAGTGCTAGCCCCGCCTCTGCAGCGCTGTCATCACTGGGGCTGGTACACAGCGGGATTCTCAGTTTTCAAGTGGGAGAAAGGGGCAATGATGGAAAATGGGATTTCTTCTCAGGACTAATTTCAGGCCAAGTGTTTCCAAAAACAAACACAAAAGCAGCTAGCATCGCTGTGAATAATGCGATTGATTCCTTTCCTGCCCGCCCTGCCGCTGGGTTGGGGAAATAGCCACCCGTGTTTTCCACACTGGCTAGGAATATGTCCTTCCTCCTCATTCCTCTCTTTCCGCCAGAGGCCCGTATTACTACTAAGGAAATTCTGGGACTCTCGCCCTTTAAATAATTGCACGTTTCCTAGAACGGAGACTCATTTGGTCTAAAAATCACTCCACTTTGACTTGTAGCCCAAACCATTTTGCTCCACTCTCTGCATAAGATGGGCTATTTGGAATGGGAGCAGCCCATTTGGTGAGGGATCCTGGCAATGGCAGACCCCCTCGGCCAGCTCAGGCTTCAGAGGCACATTGACAAGGATCCAGCCAGCTCTGTCAGCCCCACTTTCTGGGTCTCAGGAACCCTTGTTTCCTTTTCCAGAAAAAAGGCTATGGAAAACCTCCATCAGGGGTCCGCCAGGGGACAGCAGCTTCCACTTGTGACAGGGCTGCCTCGCAGAGACAGACGTCAGGGCATGGACTGAGTTGGGGCTGCTGCCTGCTGGTCAGCCTGAGCAAAAGGCAACTGTGCCCACACCTCCCACCCTCCAGCCACTAGAAGCCTCTTGCTGATTCCCCAAACACAATGGCCTTTCTGTTTCTTATGCATGGAGCACTTTAATCCTTTTGTAGTCTGACCACAGTAAAGCTGCTGCTCCTCCTGGTAAGTCACAGATCTTCTCTTTTGCAAGACTTTCTCAGATCCCCAAGCAGAAGTAATCATTTGCTCATTTGTGATTCCATGACATTTCATCCATACTTTATCTGATGGCACCAAGAATACTGTCTTGGAGATAATTATTTAGGTGTCTGTCTCCTCCATCAGACCTAGATCTCCTTGAGGTCAGAGGCACAGTTTAATTGTCTCTGTATCTTCTATTTTAAGTTGTAAGACTCTGTGTGATCATCAAACTAGTTTTGTTTTCCACTTGCCGCCACCCCCACTAGACAATAAACTGTATGGAGGAAAGAGCTGTGTCTGGTTTTCTGCTTATCCCCAGAACTCAGAGCAGTATATGGCATTTATTTTCTGAATGACTGGATGGATGGATGGATGAATGGATGGATGGATGGATGGACGGACGGATAAAAGGTTAGGTGGGTGGAAGGAGGTGGGAAAAAAGAAGCGGAAGGGGAGTAAATGGACAGATGGGAAGTGGTTAGGTGGGTGGAAGGAGGTGGGAAAAAAGAAGCGGAAGGGGAGTAAATGGACAGATGGGGGGGTAGATGGATGGATGAATGAATGAGTGAATAATTAGAAGGAAGGAAAGAAAGGGGAAGGGGAAGGAAGGAGAAGTAAATGGATAGATGGGTGGGTGGATGATGGATGGATGAATGGATGGATGAATAGACGGGTGAATGAATGGATGGATGATAGATGGATGGGTAAGAACAGGACCAACAAAAGTGAAAGATAAAAATCTCACCACTGACACACAGGATGATGGGTAGGCTGTCTAGAAAGTCTCATGGAAAAAGTGCTGTCTGAAGTCAGCCTTTAAGGAAAAGTAGAATTTCACCAGCTAGAGAAGGAGGAGAAGCAGGAGACACAGATAAGGAAAGATGCAATGGGAGGAATTTGCAGAGCAGAAAGAAGTCTTTGGGGGCTGGAGTGTAAGACACATCAGAGATCATAAAGGAGATAGGCTTGGAAATTTAGGTCCCAGGTGCTTGTCACATGGGGGCCTGGATGTCCTATTAAGGAAATTGGAATTTAACCCACACAGACCAATGAGAGATGCCCCAGGGCTTTATTTCTTTGTTTTATTTTAGCAGAGGTACATGTACAAGGCATTGAGTTTTGGGGGTTAAGGCATTAAGTGTTCTCCTAAAACACACACGTTAGAAGCACTACAGCTGTAGGTAATGCATTCTCGGCTGTTGGCTCCAGGGATTTACCAAACTAGCTATGCCACTAGGCAGGAGATGGAAACAACACATGAAAGCTCCCAAGGCAGAGGTGAGAAGATGGGTCATGGAGTGCCACCAGCCAATGGGGATGGAGGGGGACAGGAAAAGGACGACTCAGTGCCCAAGGGTAGCACCAGGGCCTCAGGTGGCGATCCATGTCCAAGTACATGAGAGTGTGGGAGGCTGGTGAATAAAAGGGATGGCAAGAAGAGGAGGAAAGAGGTGGTAGCCCAGGTGAGCCTCACAAGAGCTCCAATAGATGGCAGCTTTTTCAAACCATAACCCAAACAAGCGCCCCAAGAAAAGTCATGTGCAGGACCCAGTGTGGGTCATGCCATTTGGGTAACAAACATCAGCACGTCCAGTTGGAGCCATCTCGGGTGATCTTGACCATATGTCTTATACACATAGGTTTTGTAGCTAGCGTTGACTCTCTGGAACATCCTCCCATCCCCTCTGGGCTGTGCTGGCATCTGAAATCTTGCCCTGCATCACCCACCCCCAGTCCCCTCCTCCTCAGCTGCCCATTCTCATGTCCATGTCACTTATGTTCTGTGTCTACTTCAGTGTATGCCTGCTCACCTGCTCCTGTCCTTTGTAAGAAAGAAGACCCAACACGAGTTGACCTTTCCAAAGTATAGGTACCCCTGGCCCCACCTATATGTCCCCTCCTGCCTATGGATTCTTCATGTGCACGACTCAACACCGGACTGTTACTTGATCTGTTTAGACGACAGAAGACAAGGAGCCAAGTGAAACCACCAGAAGAGAGCACGTCAGAGCCCCCTGTGCCCCAGGCACTGGTCTCTGCTGCTGCAATTCGCCTCTTGCCTGTCCTGCAGTCCCTCCTCCGTCCTTTCTCTCACTCCATCCTCATAAACACTGAGCCCTGCCCTCTTCCTGCATCGCTGGGTGCAGGCAGGCAGCTTTATCTGCTGCTCTGACAGCCTAGTCTGCAATGCCATCACCTCCATGGTCCCCACAAAAGAAAATGAGGAAGCAGAGTTATTGCAGCGATTCTAATTGTTATATGCTAATTGGGCCAACTTCAGTCTTGCGGGATGATGCCATTTCCTGAAATGGAATGACGGGAGCCCCCTCACTTGCCTTGCTCTACTTATTCTCCCATTGCTCTTAGAACGTCCTGCACCAGGCAGTGGCCTGCACAGACACGCCAGGCACAGAGGAACTGTGAAGATGTCTGAGGCTGGATGCACATTCCCCACTGAATTGGATATCGGAAGACGTTCTTGACCTGGGTCTGGAGCTAGGGCTTTAAGGGTTACTGGACACTTCTCAGCCCCCAGGATATGCATATCTTCTCAAATGTACATATGTACATTTACCTGGGGGTTCATTGTTTTCCTTGGCTTTTCAAAGAAGCCCACTATCTTTTTAAAAATATGTATATGTTAAAACCACTTGCCAAAAGGGAAAAGCATCTAAGTTATCAAGACTTTCTTTTATTCCCTATACGCCCTTGGGAAAGGCAATCTAAGAGCAAAAAAAGAAAGAAAAAAGTGAAGAGGAGGATGGAGACTGAGATTGAGGTTGGAACAGAACCAGCACTCAGGGGTTATAATCAGGAGGCTAGGCCCTCTCCATCTGGCCCAAGCAGAAGTGATTTGCAGCTCTGTTACAGGAGTTAATTCAGTTCAATCCGTTTGTCTCTTGCCAGGTTTGTATGTATTTTTTAAATACATAAACTAAACCTTTAATTTCTTGCCTGGGCTATTGCAACGTCCTCCTAACTAGTCTACCTGTGCCTACCATTTCTTAAAATTCGCTTACTTTTTAAACATACAGAAAAGTTGAAGGTACTGTTCAGTGAACAGCCATGTAGCCACACCCTGGATCTGACAAGGAACCTTCACCACGCCTCTGTCCATCCCACACCTCCATCCTCATGCCCATTCTGTTGTTGCTATTGTTGGTCTGGGGACCTGTTTCTCTCTTGCCTCTTTCCAATTTATTCCACACACAAAAGTCAGTGATCTTTTGGAAACAAATCTGATCACATCTCCCAACCTGTACCTCTCATGGGTCCTAAGGTATGGCCAGAAAAGCTTTCACTGGGCTCAAGCTGGGATGACATGGACAACAGGATTAAACAGGACAACTTACAGAGAAAGCATCTGTGAAGTGTATCAGTTGTGCTACATTAAATTGAAGTGCATAAAGTTGGTTGGAAAAAAGTTGAATATACAATACACATTAATATTGCATGAACCACAGATAAAGTCTTTTCAACTAAAACTTCCACTAATTAAAAAAGTTAATGTTTGGGCTTTAGTCTAGGTTCCCAGATTGCATCATAGACTAAATATGAAAATCCTTGCGTGGCAGCTAGAATTCCAAATATTTCAGATTCGATGCAGAAAAAAAAAGCACTTCTCTCTTGCCATTGTTTTTCATATAAATTTTCATCTGGCCAAAGCAGTTCTGCATTAAGGCAAAATGTGAAGACTCTGGTGTGATTCTAATGCTGTTATCAAATTTAAACCAGAATAGACATCAGCCCCAGAGGCTTCGATATCAGGGTCAGAGATTCTCATCTTACAGACAATGCTTTGTCAGTCTTGTGCAGACATTCAGAGCATGATGCCATGCAAGTTTCAATGGAGATATATTAATAGATAAGAGTATCTTGTAGGACTTTGTTGACATATCATTTTATTATTATTATTGAGAGAACATGAAAAGAGTCCCTCCAACAGATTCCTCTGTACACTGCTACGAACCGAGTCCTGGCTCCATTCCATAACTCCTCTGACTGGTGGCTGCATGTCTGGCCAATCTGATACAGCTCCCATCCGTCCCACAAGTGTACATAGGAGAGGTAGATGGTGTCCAGTAGTCACAGAAGAGGTAGATGGCAGGTATATTTTGAGTGGTATTAATCCTCCCAGTGGCTCTGTGTGGTCAGTCATGGCCCCTTCTCACTATGGGAGTCAGCATCTGGTACACCCACCAGTCCACAGTCCGCCCAGTCTCATCACACATGTGATGAAGATATTCCAGCTTCCAAATGCTCTGGACAAAATGAAACCTTGGAACACTATCGGAATCCAGTGGCCTCCCTACAGGCATTGACTCTTCCTTTCTTATTGATAGAACTCCAGCTGTAAATGCGGTGGCATGTTCCCAGCTCCAAGGGACAAATTATGATGGGTATAGGCTAAGAAAGGCTATCCTATTCTTTTTCACCAGTTATGTGATTTTCAAGGCTCCCTTGTGCTGGGAGTGGCCTTGAGACATTGTTCTGGCCAATGAAACGTGAAAGAACCATGGTAGGGGAGGCTCTCAGGAAAGATTATCCTCCTTGGCAAAAGGAAACCCTTTACTTTCCCACCCATCGCAGCTTTCCCACCCATTGCATCATCCAGCCTTGAGTACTGTGTGTGACAGCCTGAAGCTTGGTGCTGCAGCAGCCATCTTGAGACCATAAAAGGACTAGTCTGAGATGAAAAGAGATTGTGCTGAGGCTGGTCCAGCAAAAATATGACTTTCCCACCCATCGCATCATCCAGCCTTGAGTACTGTGTGTGACAGCCTGAAGCTTGGTGCTGCAGCAGCCATCTTGAGGCCATAAAAGGACTAGTCTGAGATGAAAAGAGATTGTGCTGAGGCTGGTCCAGCAAAAATATGGACAGGGCCAGAGTCTTGGCATTGCTGAGCACCTGCACCAACCCTGGAACTGTGCACCTTCTTGTTCTGTGAGAAAATTAAATCTCTTCACAGCTTAATTGACCACAAGTTGAGTTTTCTGTTACTTGCAGCCCAAAGTATTTCTAACTGAAGATAATCAAGCCTAAATACTTAGTAATGCAAGCAATGTGTTAGCATTTTGCAATAGAACCTTGTAGTGCTCATCTGTATCTGGCTCTCCTCTCCTTCTGGGTACATGGGCAGATTACTCTCCCCTGCCGCCTTGCACTTGGGTGGTGTCATGTGACTATACCCTTTTCCCAATGATTGTGTGTAGAAGAGACGTGTGTCACTCCTGAGCCCAAGCATTTAATTGTAGGCATGAGATCCTCCAGGTTTCTTTTCCCCTTCAGTGGCAACTGAGGAGGACCTTGTTTTAGCATCAGTCTAGATACATGCTATGGGTCCCCCAATGTGTCCCCCAATGTGTATTGGAAACTTAATTCCCACTGTAACAGTGTTAAGAGGGTGGGAAATTCTATTATAATAATTATAATTTTATTATGATAAAAGATGGAGCCTTGATGAGGTGATTAGATTGTGAGGACTGTGCCTTCATGCATAGATTGATCCATTCATGGAGTAATAAGTTGATGGCTTAATAGTTGGTAATGGGCATGGTTCTGATGGATTTGTAAGGAAAGCAAGTTAGCAGCTTAGCTCTCTTGCTCAGCCCATTCACCATGTGATTCCCTGCTTGCTTTGGAGAGTCACCACCCACAAGAAGGCCCTCACCAGAGGTGCTCTCAGGACTTGGGACTTCCCAGTCTCCAAAACTGTAAGATATAAATTTTATTTCTTTAAACATTACCCAGTTCCATATATTTTGTTATAAGCAACAGAAACAAACTAATACAATACCGCACTGACTATGGAGCAGAACTCCTTGCCAGTCGATGTGAGGCATGCAGCATGAATTAGAAATCAAACTTTTGTTGTGTGATACCCCTAAGACTGGGAGGCTATTTTTTACCTTGATATAACCTAGCTATACTGAATAGTACAGGTAGTTGTCAATTTTACTTCTAAAATGTCAGTCTAATATGATTTATATAAATTTTGCTGTAAAACAAATGTATCAGGCCACCACCTCTTTCTTCACTGTCAACAGAACTGAACTTTTCTTCAGGGTATCAGTCTTTTCAAACCCAGGAGATGTCCATCCCTGGAGGTACCTGACCCCACGGGATGGCCATCTCATTCCCTTTTGATGACTGGGGTATCCCACTTTCCCAGATTCCCTTTGCCGGTCTTCTGGCTAACAAAACATAATGATAAATCTGCACGTGAAGTTTGCTATGGCTGCCATAACAAACTACCACGAACCGGATGACTTAAACAACAGAAATGTGTTGTCTCACAGTTCTGGAGGGTAGAAGCCCAAAATCAAAGTGTGGACAGGTTCCTTCTGAGGGCTGTGAAGAAAAGACCTGCTCCAGACTTCTCTCCTTGGCTTATCTATGGCTGTCTTCTCCCTGTGCATCTCCAAATCATCTTCTCTCTATGTGGGTCTATCACTGTGTCCAAATTTCCTTTTGTTATAAAGACACCAGCCAAATTGGATTAGGGCTCCTCCCAATGAGTGACCTTGTTTTAATCTTGTCACCTCTGTAAAGACTCTGAGTAAGGTCACACTCAGTACTGGGGGTTAGGATTTGGGGGGGCAGGGACACAATTCAAACCACAACATTGGTTTTGTTTTCTTTTGTTTTTTTCTTGTATCAACTATTCTCTTCATTTCGGCTTGCAGGGCTGGTGTGAGGACGTGCTACAGGGAGCTAGCACAGCCATCCTGCAATCATGAGGTGGGAGGACAAAAATCATAGAGATGCCAAGAGAGCAATTTACAGCACTTTGGCATTGCCTCCCTTCCAACTTCTCCTAAGTAAACAATATTGGTTCTTTGGTTCAAGCCACTATCAGATGGAGTTTTTGTTACTTGCAGCCAAGTTCGTGTGAGTTCAGCATATCAATTCATATAGAGACTAAGATCAGAAGTTCTAAACCAGAGTACCAGCTCTGCCTTCAGCTTTACAGATAACAGTAGCTAAGTCTTTACTGCAGAACATAGTTTCAACATTTGGTAAACAAAACTGACACTACTGGCCCTTTATGGACTTTTAATGTAGATAGAGAATCAAACGAAATAATGTTCAGCCTTTCTGAAAAACTGAAAACCTGGTAAAATTTTATTCATCCATTTATTTATTAGACAGTTAAATATCAAGCACCTCTTACTTGTCAGCACAGTGCCAGGTCTAGTAATGGTGTTCAAAAATAGACATGGTCTCTGCCCTCTTAGATTTTCTAGTCCAGTGGAGTAATCAACACTAATCAAATAAGCATACAAATAATTGCCAAACTGGAAAAGTGAAAAATTAAATTCAATCCAGTTATTTAAACACATAATTAGCTGGTGAAGTGCACTGAATGTTGTCTACAGGTTTTCCATTGAATTCCATCAATATGGTTGTGAAGCCTTAGTCTCAGGGCTTCTTCATTTAAAGAAGAAAAGATATCCTTATTATGATCAAGTGTTCATATAATTTATCAGCATAAAAAGACATTTTTGTGAGTTAAGGAGGGCACCATTATTCATTATTCCAGGGAAAAGGGCATAAAGCAGAGATGCTCCAAGAATCCAGGACATTTGTACACCCTAGTTATGGTGGTGATTAGGTTACTAAAATTGTGATATTAGCAACGCAAAGATAAAGAATCATAGTGAATACAAGAGGTGCTCAGTTTCCCTGGGCTCGGTTTCTGGACACACCTCTGGGTTTCCAGCCACTCCCTGAGGTTTCAGGCCCCCCCTCTGAGCTCTCCCCTGGAGGAAAGTTACTGTTGCCAGTTAGACCTATTCTTAGCACCAGCAGGGTAAAATGAGACCACAGGAGGGCTGGCTTATGCAAATCCAGTGGCTACGCATGCCCAATAGAGAGCACCGAACATTCCAGTGCAAATAACACTTAATTGAATATTCATTAGATAGAGAAACTATAAAAGCCAAATCCCAGCCTAAGGCAGGGTTGTTGATCACTTTCCTGGTGACAACCCACACTTTGCTGGCTGAGGTGTGTATAATTTACTTTGTATCTAACTAACTTTCAATAAGCAGCGGCTCATTCTCTTGAGCCATCCTGCACTTTGTACTGACCTTTAAGTATGTTTTTCTTGTTTTTGTGTTAGACTTGATGTCTGTACTGAACTTACTTTTGTGTTAAGCTTGTTGTGGGTCCTGCTCAGTCTCTGAAGCTATGACACACACTCTGTGGAACCTGTAGTTCTTATCTGTTGTATTAAGTGTGTTCTCACTTTCTACTGTGACTCTGCCCTTGAACCTTTCCTGTAGCAGAATCAAGAACCTGGTAAGAGGACTGGCTGGGTTGAGGCCAACTGTCCGGACCCTTGGAACCTTACCTCTGACATCAGCAGATCAAAATTTTAACTCTACAGAATATCTCATTTTGGAGGGGATAAGATAAAGCCAGGAAATGATTTATTTTTGATGTGGTTGAGATTTAGACTTGCACATTGAAAAAGATCATATTTTTTCCCTTCCCACAACTTAAATATCAGTCAATAACCTACATTTCTGTTATCTTAGAAAGTGTACTGCAAGAAAAAGAAATGACTGACATGGCCATAGTTTGATGTGCGATAATGGAGCACCACGAGACAGATTGATTTGTGCTGTGCTGAGCTGGGAGGAAACATCCATCCCTGCTGTGGCTTGTAAAAGAAATTTAAAGTCTTCTCTAGTATATTAAATGGGGCTAAAAACTTGGATCAATAATTTTCTCCACAAAAAACAAAAAGGATGAAAATGATCAGACTGACTCTAAATACTGAATGCCCACTGCAGCAGACAGAAATACTTTGCAAGCACTATTTTGAAAGCTGCCAGTGAATTGGTCCAAATTGTGAGAGGAATTAAAGAATGTGTTTCATAATATTCTCTCCACGTTTCCAAAACTGAGACCTTCCAGAGATGACTGCAAAGTTGGTGTGCAAAGAAACAACTTTGCCGCTGTTTTGATGCAAGTGGGTTTGGGACATTTCGATAAAACAGAAATTTTTTTAAAAGCATCTTTGAAAGATACACTGTGTCAAATTTACATGTCCTTTATTTACCTAAAGATTCAATTAAATCTAATTCACCAGTATCCGTATTTGTGATTTAGAGTCCATGAAAGCTGCTCCCCCATCTCCCCCCGAAAAATCTCTCTTCTCCCTTCTTCCCATCAAAATGGCTGCAGATCCTGAAAATTTCAATATTCTCTAATTTGGGTTAAAGTCTGAGCACATTCTGAGACTGCTTCTTACCATGTAAGTAATCTAAGCAAGTTATTTAATTTCTCTAGATCTCAATTTCTACATGTAAGGTGGGAGTTATAACAGCCACCTTAATTAAATGACAAAATGGCATGGAATCGACTAAATACACTTCATAGGACTTAATAATACTCAATAAATATGATGGATTTATCCTTAGTCCCCTGCCTCTCTCTCCACTCTCAAAAATTTAATTGACATTTGAGAGAGGTAAAACAGAGGCTTTATTTTTTTTGTTTAATAAATGTCTTATTGACATATAACATATGTAAAGTGCACAAATTGTTCATTTAAATGGATGAAAATTTAGGAAGAAAATACACCCATGTAACCATCAAGCGTATCCAGAAATAAACATCCCGAGACCCCCAAGAACCTCCTACTCAGGCTGCCTCCTCAAAGGTAACTGGTATACAACTTTTATCACCATAAAGTCTGTTTTGCCAATTTTTGAAACCCATGCAGCATCTACTCTTTTATGTTTGGCTTCTTTCATGGAACATTAGGTGTGTGAGATTAATCAGGTTTATTGTATGTGGCAATAGTTCATTTTCATTGGTGGGAATATTTTATTATATCAATATGTCATGACTGATTTTTTAATCCTTCTCTTGATAAACATTTAGGGTGTTTCTACTTTTGGTTATTTTTAAAAATGCTACTATGGACATTCTTGCCCTTTTCAGGTACAGAGTATGCATTTTTCTTGGGTATGTGTTTAGGACTGGAATTGCTGGGTTACTGAACATTCAGCTTTAATAGATTTTGTTTGTTTGTTCATTTTTTTTTTCTTGGTGGCTGGCCAAGAAAAGATCCAGACCCTTGACCTTGGTGTTATAACACCACACTCCAACCCACTAAACTTTAATAGCTTCTGAGTTTTCCAAAGTGGTTAACAATTTACATTTTTACTAGGAACGCATGAGAGTTTCAGTTCTACTTTCCGCAGTACCAATACCTAGGCTTGTTAGCTGTTAGTGTTGTTTTGTTTTGTATTTCCAGCTTTTTTATTGCCAATTTGATGGGCTTATAGTAGCATCCCATTTTCATTTCAATTTGCATTGCACTGATCACTAATGAAGTTGAGACTCTTATATGTTTATTGGCCATTTGTATACATTCTGCTGTGAAGTGCCTGTTCAAGTCTTCTGCCCATTTTGTGGGATTTTTATCGTCTTAAATTGATTTGTAGGAGTTCTTTATATATTCCAAATGTGAGTCATTTGTTGGTTGCAGGTATTACAAAAATCTCCCACTCTCTGACTTCCTTTCTCACTCACTCAATGATGTCTCTTGATGAAGAGAAGTTCCTAATTTTATATAGTTCATGGCATCAACTGTCCTATAGTGCATGCTCCAAGTGAATAATGACACTTTTAACGTCGGGAATTAGGGATTTTAGTTCTCGGCCGGCTGGCTGTCTCCCCAGAAAGCCTGGTTAGAGAGCAGCCCCAAGCCTCATTAGAGANTTTGTTGGTTGCAGGTATTACAAAAATCTCCCACTCTCTGACTTCCTTTCTCACTCACTCATTGATGTCTCTTGATGAAGAGAAGTTCCTAATTTTATATAGTTCATGGCATCAACTGTCCTATAGTGCATGCCCCAAGTGAATAATGACACTTTTAACGTCGGGAATTAGGGATTTTAGTTCTTGGCCGGCTGGCTGTCTCCCCAGAAAGCCTGGTTAGAGAGCAGCCCCAAGCCTCATTAGAGAAGGGCTTATAAAGGCAAAAACCGCATCCTGTCTGGCATACAGGATGTTCTGCAAGAGCAAGCAAGCTGGTTTACAGAAGCCGAAATAAGCAGGATAAGCCATTTTTATTGGCTCCTCTGCCTGTCTTCAGGCAGAGTTCCCTATATCAGCAGTCTTCTAAAAGATGGTTAACTAGGTTACTGTGGTCGTGAGTTAAAACTAGGTAAAGAAGCTTTTTGGATAAGGGTCTTTATCACACCTGTGTGCAAGGGCAGGAAGTGTGGTTACTTGAGGAGGGGTCTGCTTTAGAGAGCAACTCTTTCTCATCTACACAAGAAAGAGCGGGCAGTCCGTGGTTTTCTTGCTAACACAGGAACAGGCTTGTGACCACAGAGCTACAAAGTGCAGAAATGCATTTAGCTGTTTTCACAACTGAGACAAAGATGGAGTCAGTCATGTCAGCTTGCAGCACAATTTACCCATTACAGTTAGTACTTTTTTGGATTAAGAAAATATTTATCTACTTCTATGTCAAGGCATTCTGCTATGTTTTCTTCTAAAAGCTGTATTGTTTATTTTTACCATTTAATCAAAGTTGGAAATTAAGAGGGAATTTTTTTAATAATTCAACACCAAGTATTGTTTTTTGTCATATCCTTTTTCAGAATATGCTTACAGTTCTTATTTGTTAAAAATTTTAATTTCTATTCCATGTCTTATTTCTATTTCTTATTTTTTTTCTTTTTTAGTATGTGTTAAATTTTATCAGTTACTGAATTTTATCAAATGCTTTTTCCACATTTGAAATAATTATATTTTCTCCCTTTACTCTGCTGATGTGGTTAATTACATGGATTGCTTTTCCAATGTTAAACTAACCTTGCAGTTCTGCAATAAACCCAACTTGGCATGGTGTACTATCCTTTTTATATACTACTTTATTCAATTTGCTAATATTTTTTAAAACTTTTAAAGTTTATGTTCAAAAAGGTGATTATACACTAATTTTTCTTTGTCTTAGTAGAAGATTATGCGCACAATTTACCCATTACAGTTAGTACTTTTTTGGATTAAGAAAATATTTATCTACTTCTATGTCAAGGCATTCTGCTATGTTTTCTTCTAAAAGCTGTATTGTTTATTTTTACCATTTAATCAAAGTTGGAAATTAAGAGGGAATTTTTTTAATAATTCAACACCAAGTATTGTTTTTTGTCATATCCTTTTTCAGAATATGCTTACAGTTCTTATTTGTTAAAAATTTTAATTTCTATTCCATGTCTTATTTCTATTTCTTATTTTTTTTCTTTTTTAGTATGTGTTAAATTTTATCAGTTACTGAATTTTATCAAATGCTTTTTCCACATTTGAAATAATTATATTTTCTCCCTTTACTCTGCTGATGTGGTTAATTACATGGATTGCTTTTCCAATGTTAAACTAACCTTGCAGTTCTGCAATAAACCCAACTTGGCATGGTGTACTATCCTTTTTATATACTACTTTATTCAATTTGCTAATATTTTTTAAAACTTTTAAAGTTTATGTTCAAAAAGGTGATTATACACTAATTTTTCTTTGTCTTAGTAGAAGATTATGCTGGCCTCGTTATAAATTAGGAAGTGTTCCCATTTTTTCTACTTCCTGGAAAAGTTTGTGTAATGATGGTATATTATTTTTTCTCAAATGTTTGGAAGACTTCACCAGTGAAGTCATCTAGCCATGGAGTTTTCTTTGTGGAAATATTTTTAATTAAAAATATTACTTGTTTATTAGATCTAGTTATCTTCAAATTTCTATTTCTTCTAGTTTCAGTTTTTGTAAGTTGTTTTAAAAAATGTTTTTCCCCCTCCTTAAATTGTCAAATTAACTTGCAAGTTGTTCATTATATTCTTTTACTAACATTTAGTGTCTAAAAGATCTTTTCATTCCTAATATTGATAAATTGTGTTATTCCTCTGTGGTTCTTGAGAAATAGGGGTTTTTACTACCTGGGGGTTATCCATCTTACCTATCTTTTCTAGAATCCACTTTTGATATGCTTATTTTTTTCTGTTACACATTTTTTATTGACTTCTCTTTTATCTTTATTACTTGCTTTTTTCTACTTTTTTGGCTTTAATTTGCTGTTTTTCTAGATGCATACTTAAGTAACTGATTTCCAGTCTTTCTTCTTTTCTAATATGTGCATGTAAAACTGTAATTTCTCTCTAAGCATGCTTAGCTCCATGCTTTAGCTACATGCCATAATTTTGTGCTATTTCACATTCACTATTCTTTCATCCAAAATATTTTCCAAACAAGCAGTTCAGAACAGAATGGAAATACTCTCTATAAAATGATAGGAAGTAATTTCCAGGATATATTGCCTTAAAAAAAGCTTTAAAAGCAAAATGTAACAGAGAATATATATTACTACTTCTGGTGTGAGAAAGAAAAGTAAATATAAACACAGTTATAGACATATTTCTTATTTTTGCAAAAGAAACCACCAAGAAGGATAAACCAGAAACTTATGATATTGCTTATATACAGAAGATAGATTGGTATGCTGTGAAAGTGACAGGAAAAGAAGTAAGACTTTTTAAAATATACCTTTTTTCAATAGATTTTACTTTTGGAAACATTGAAATGTTTTACATGTTCAGAATAGAAATAAGCCAACAAAGGTAGAAAAATAAAAATCCTTGAACTCAACAGTAACATAAACAAATGAACTGAACTGTCCATTAAATGGATAGCATAACCACACAGAAGAAAAAATAGAACTAATACTGTATTAGTCTACTTGAGCTGCTATAACAAAATACCACAGACTGGGTGGATTAAACAACAGAAATGTATTGCTTACAGTTCTGGAGGCTGGCAAGTCCAAGATCAAAATGCTGGCAATGGGTTTCATCCTGAGGCCTCTTCACTTGGCTTGGAGTCAGCTGCCACTTCACCATGATTCAAATGATCTTGAGGCATTCATACTTACCTGGCTGGTCCTGCCTGGCTATGGCTGTTAGGCACCTAGGCTGTGCCCCGCTATGCTGTAATGAAGACCCTCACACCTGGATGTCATACAAACCCAGCTGCAGATGCACTCTTGCATTGTCTCACACTGCAGTTGCCCCACACTGCTGTAACAGAATTTTCTAGTCTGCTTCTCTCTTGCTATAATTTTCCACCCCACAACAGAGTCATAACCACATAAGATCATAAGATCACTCCTCTTGCCTTGTTGCAAAAACCCAGAAATGCTAAGAGATAAAAATAACAGCCCCACTGGGTTCAGGGCTCAGCCTCTGCAACTAGATTCCACTGAGCCAATGCCAGCCTGTCAATAAACTCTGTTTCCTATCTTAAGCTTCGGTGTTTCCTGCCTCTCCCTGTGAGTTCACAGTAACTCACTGCAACAATCTCTTCCTTGTGCACATGTGGAGAGAAAGTGAGCTCCAGATGTCTCTTCTTATACAGACACTAATCTTATTTTATCAAGGCCCACTCTTATGACTTTATTTGACCTTAATTACTCTCTAAAGGCCCTAAATTTAAGGACAGTCACATTGGGGATTTGGATTTCAACATATGAATTTTAGGAAGATACAATTCACTCCATAGCAAATATAATAACTTTTTAAAACAGTAGTGAACTTTATACCTTAAGTCTAATGAAAACAAAAACTACAAAGAAATCTTGAACTCTGCTTTAGTAGGTTTATTGTTGGTATGAGTTTGGCTGCAGCAATTCTGAAATTATTTGTTATTCATTTTAGGATTTAACCATTGAGTAAATACAAGAGTGCTTCAAAAAAATAGTAGAAAAATAAAATTGAAACATAATAAAAATCTTTTCATGACTTTTTGAAGTACCCTTGTATACTGATGTTGTTGGGATCTGGGGTTTTTATTTCTAGAGAAGGCAAATAAAAATGTAGAATGCAGAAAGGAAACCCTTTGGGTGGGTTAGAATTAAAGGTATTGGTATAAATTCATCAAAGGTCTCAGAGGCTGTAACACCACAGGAGTAATAAGCTCACATAGCATCCAAATCTTAGTTTCTAAATACCTCTCCCCAAGAGAAGGAAGCAGGGCTTTCTGAAGAAATGGTTGATTCTAGACCTGGAAGAGTGTACAGTGAAAGATGTGCCTGGAGCATTTCAGGGCGTGTGTGTACCAGAAAATATTTAAGTACACCCCCCTCCCAAAGTGATGTAGCATATGAAAATGATACAGGAGCCAACTCATCAAAATAAATGATTGTAATAATAGATGATAACACAATGAATAAAAAATCTGTGAATTGATACTGAGACTAAAAATATAAACAGAAAAATAAATGAATAAATGAATGAATAATTTGATGAATAAAATGGAGAGAATGAGAAGTTTTTCTTAACAATAGAATGCCAACTAACAAATGTATAAAGGATAATAGAAAATCACCATTTGCAACCATCAGTGTAATAATAGATTGAGGCAGAAATTATCAATGGATTCTAAACACAGTGGGTAAAAGTGTGTTAAGCATTTACATAGTCTCAAATGACCTCCCAGCAGACCAATTATTAATTACAAAAGGAAAAGGATTACTTTTATAATGGAGGAATCTGGTGGACACCACGTTAAGTGGTAAAAGTTGCATCACCAACAATGGGACAAACTGGCATTATATGCCTCCTGATGTGATACTGAAAAACAACATAAATGGTGTAGTATTCCTTTCAAAAGTCAAGAGGAAACACTTAGACAAGCCCAAACTGAGAAAGACTCTAAAATGCTACTGGCCTGTGTGCTCCAACATGATAATTCCATGAAGACAAAGAAAAATTAAAGAATTGTTCTAGACTAAAGCAATCTAAGAGAATGACAATTACATGCAGTACATAATCCCAGATTGATCCTCGCTGGCAAAAAAAGAAAATTGCTTTATGAAACTTTGACACAATCAGTGTGCTCGAATATGAACTATATATTATGTAATAATATTGAATCCGTGTTAAATTTTCTAAATTTTATAATGGTTATGCAAAATAATGATGCTATTCTTAAGGGGCAAAGGATTATTTAGATATGACAGGTCATGATATCTTAAATGTTTCAGCAAAAATAAGAATTATAATAGAAAGATAAAGCAAACATAATATATTAGTCATACACTACAAACAGATAAACAGAATCAATAGGATGTACTCATAAAGATGTATTTGAAAGGGAGAGAGACAAAATTTCTTATAAGGAATTGGCTCATGCAATTATGGAGGCTGATCAGTCAGAAATCTGCAGTGTGAGCTGGCAGCCTGGAGACCCAGGAGAGCCAATGGTGCAGATGCAGTCCAAAGGCAGTTTGCTTAAGGATTCCCTCCTGCTTGAGGGGGCTCGCCTTTTTGTCCTATTCAGGCCTTCAACTGATGTAGAGAGGCCTACTGTCATTATGGCAGGCAATCTGCTTTACAAAATCTCACCAGTTTAAATGTTAATCTCATTCAAAAACACCCTCCACATTGACATACAAATTGATCATCACGTGTAGCAAAATCTTAACAACTGGTGGATCTGGGTAAAATGTATATGAGAGTATGACGTACGATTCTTGCATCTTTTCTCTAGGTTTAATTTTTTAATTTTTCTGTAAGTCATGAACATCTTTTTAGATTACACCTGAAGTCATTGGTATTTTTAATCTTATTGTAAATTACATCCTTTTTTATTTTAAAAAACTTTTTATTAGAATCTCATTCAAAAACACCCTCCACATTGACATACAAATTGATCATCACGTGTAGCAAAATCTTAACAACTGGTGGATCTGGGTAAAGTGTATATGAGAGTATGACGTACGATTCTTGCATCTTTTCTCTAGGTTTAATTTTTTAATTTTTCTGTAAGTCGTGAACATCTTTTTAGATTACACCTGAAGCCATTGGTATTTTTAATCTTATTGTAAATTACATCCTTTTTTATTTTAAAAAACTTTTTATTATGAAAAAAATTAAGCATACACAAAGTAGAGATAAAGTGTAATTACCTTATGAACACATCTTCCAGCATTAACAATTATCAAGTCTTGGTACCAATGTTGTTTTCTCTTTATCCCCACTCATTCCTTACCACACCTTCATTATTTTATTTTATTTTATTTTTTAATGTTATCATTATACAATGTAAATATTTTTCGTGGCCTTTTACCAATTTCTCCTTAAACTCCCCTCCCCCTCCCCCATCCCACCTCTGATGGTCTCAGTTTCATTCTCTCCTTTTGAAAGTTCAAGGAATTATTGTGATCATTGTATCTTTCTTTCTTTGTTTTTTTTTTCATCTCCCACTTATGAGTGAGGACATGCAGTATTTCTCTTTCTATACCTAGCTTATTTCACTTCACATGATTTTCTCTAAGTTCATCCATGTTGCTGTGAATGACAGAACTTCATTCCTTTTTATGGCAGAGTAGTATTCCACTATGTATATATACCACATTTTCCTTATCCAGTCATCCATTGATGGATATTTAGGTTTTTCCAACTCTTGGCTATTATAAATAGGACTGCGATAAACATGGTAGGGCAAGTATCCCTTCGGCATGGTGATTTCCATTTCTTTGGGCAAATACCCAGAAGTGGGATTGCTGGGTTATATGGCAGTTCTATCTGTAGCTGTTTAAGGAACCTCCATACTATTTTCCATAATGGTTGTACCATTTTACAGTCCCACCAAAAGTGTAGGAGTGTTCCCCTTTCTCTGCATCCTCTCCAGCATTTATTATTCTCTGTCTTTTTGATAATGGTCTGTCTAATAAGCATGAGATGATATCTCGATGTAGTTTTGATTTTCATTTCCCTGATGCTTAGTGATGAGCATTTTTTCATGTGTCTGTTGGCCATTTGTATATCTTCCATTGAGAAATTATTGTTCCGCTCCATTACCCATTTTTTAACAGGGTTACTTTTTATTTTTTTTACCATTAAGTTATTTGAGATCTTTGTATATTCTGGATATTAACCTCCTGTCAGATGCACGATTTGCAAATGTTTTCTCCCATTTTGTAGGTTTTCTTTTCATTCTCTTAACTGTTTCTTTTGCTGTGCAGAAGATTTTTAGTTTGAAATAATCCTATTCATCTAATTTTTCTCTTGATTCCTGTGCTTTGGGGGTTTTATTCATAAAGTCTTTTCCCACTCTTACTTCCTAAAGTGTTTCCCCTATGTTTTCTTTTAGTAGTAGATTTATTGTTTTAGGTCTTATATTTAAGTCTTTATCCATTTTGAGTTGATTTTGGTACATAGCAAGAGGTACAGGTCGAGTTTCATTCTTTTCACATATGGATGTCTAGTTTTCCCAGCAACATTTATTGAAGAGGCTGTCCTTTCTCTAACATATGCTCCTGTTGCCCTTGTCAAATATCAGTTGGCTAGAAGTATGTGGGTTAATATCAGGTTCTCTAGTCTCTGTTCCACTGGTCTGAGTGTCTGTCTTTATTCCAGTACCATGCTGTTTGGGTTATTATGCCTTTGTGGTAGAATTTGAAGTCAGGTAGTGTTAAGCCTTTGGCTTTCCATTTTTGCTCACAATTGTTTGGCTATTTGAAGTCTTTTGTTGTTCCATATGAATGTTAGGATTGTGCTTTCTAATTCTGTGAAGAATGTCATTGGTATTTTGATGGGGATGGAATTGAATCTGTAGATCACTTTGGGTAGTATGGACACTTTCACAGTGTTGACTCTTCTAATCCAAGAGCATGGACTGTCTTTCCATTTTTTTGTGTCCTCTTTAATTTCTTTCAGCAGTGATTTGTAGTTCTCATTGTAGAGATTTTTCACCTCCTTCATTAAATTGATTTCTATGTATTTTATTTGTTTGGTGATTATTGTAAATGGGCTTGCTTTCTTGATTTCTTTTTCTACTAGTTTGTTACTGGAGTAAAAAAAATGATACAGATTTTTGCCTGTTTATTTTGTATCCTGCAACTTTACTGAAATTGTTTATCAGCTCTAAGAGTTATTTTAGTAGAGCCTTTAGGCTTTTCTATTTATAAGATCGTGTAATTGGCAAACAGGGACAGTTTGACTTCATCTTTTCCAATCTGGATGCTCTTTATTTTTTCCTCTTGCCTGATTGCTCTGTCTAGTACTTCTGATACTATGTTAAATAAGAGTGGCAAGAGTGAGCATCCTTGTCTTGTTCCTGTTCTTACCATTCAGGATGATATTGGCAGTGGGTTTCTTATATATGGCTTTTTTTGTATTGAGATAATTTTCTTCTATACCTAATTTGCTGAGAGTCTTAGTCATGAAGGGATGTTGAGTTTTGTCAAATGCCTTTTCTGCATCAATTGAGATAATCATATGGTTTTTGTCCTTGGTTTTTTTGATGTGGTGTATCGCATTTATTGACTTAGGTATGTTGAATCATCCTTGCACCCCTGGGGTGAATCCCACTTGATCATGGGGTATAATATTTTTGATGTGTTGCTGTATTCTGATTGCTAGTATTTTGTTGAGAATTTTTACATGTATTTTCATCAAAGATATTGGCCTGTAGTTTTATCTTTTGTTGTCTGGTTTTGGTATCAGGGTGATGCTGTCCTCAGAGAATGAGTTTGGGAGAATGGTCTCTGTTCCAGTTTTTTGGAATTGGTTTGAAGAGAATTGGTATTAATTCTTCTTTAAAGGTGTGGTAGAATTCAGCAGTAAAGCCATCCAGTCCTAGGCTTTTCTTTGTTGGGAGACTACTGATTACTGCTTCAATCTCATGGCTTGTTGTTAGTCTATTCAGGTTTTCTGTTCCTTCTTTGTTCAGTCCTGATTGTTTGTATGTGTCCGGAGATTTATCCATTTTCTCCAGATCTTCAAATTTGTTAGCATATAGTTGTTTATAATAGTCTCTAATGATTCTTTGTATTTCTATGGTGTTGGTTGGAATGTTTCCTATTTCATTTCTGATTTTTGTTATTTGGGTCTTCTATCTTCTTTTTTTAGTTAGTCTAACTAATGGCCTATCTACTTTGTTTAACTTCTCAAAAAACCAACTTTTCATTTCATTAATCTTTTATATCATTTTTGGGGTCTTTATTTCATATAGTTCTGCTCTGATCTTAATTATTTCTCTCCATCTATTAGTTTTTGGATTGGATTGATCTTGTTTTTCTAGTTCTTTAAGATGTATCATTAGGTTGTTTATTTGCAATCTTTTGCAATCTTTCTGTTCTTCTGATGTAAGCATTTATTGCAATAAACTTCCCTCCTAGTGCTGATTTTGCAGTATTCCACAGGTTTTGTTATGAGGTGCCTTTATTTTCATTAGTTTCAATAAATTTTTTGATTTCCTTTTTAATTTCTTCTTGGACCAACAGATCATTCAGGGGTATACTGTTTGGTTTCCATGTACTGTATAGTTTCCAGAGCTTTGCCTGTTATTGATTTCTAGTTTTAATCTGTTATGGTCTGAAAAGATACTTGAAATGATCTCATTTTTTAAAATTTGTTGAGACTTGATTTGTGACCTAACATGTGGTGCATCCTTGTGAATGTTCCATGTGCTGATGAGAAGACTGTATATTCTGTAGTTGTTAGATAAAATGTTCTGTGGATATCTGCCATGTCCAGTTAGTCTGAAGTTTAGTTTAAATCCTGTGTTTCTCTGTTGTTTTATTGCCTAGATAATCTGTCCAGTGCTGAGAGAGGTGTGTTCAGGTCCTCTACTGTTATTGTATTGACATCTCTTTCTTTAGACCTAGTAGTGTTTGTTTTATGTATATGGGTGCTCCAGTGTTGAGTGCATACACATTTATGATTGTTAGGTCTTCTTGATGGCCAGATCCATTATATTGTGGCCTTCTTAGTCTCTTTTTATGGTTTTTGGTTTAAAGTCTACATTATCCAATATAAGAATAGCTACTTCTGCTCACTTTTGATTTCCATTCACATGATATATCTTTTTCTATCCCTTCCCTCTTGGTCTGTATGTGTCTTTATAGGTGAGGTGATTCTCCTTAAGACAGCCAATAGTTGGGTCTAGCTTTTTAATCCAGACAGCCAGTCTATGTCTTTTAGTGGGGAGTTTAATCCATTTACATTTAGGGTTGTTATTGAAAGGTATTGTCTTACTCAGGGTATTTTATCAATTTTCATTTGGATGTTTTAGATATCTTTTATTCCTTTCTTCCTCTTTTATTGTTTGTGTTTGATGTTTGTCAGTTTCTTGAGGTGGTAAGATTTACTTTCTTTCTCTTTCTCATTTACATTTTTGTTCTACCTGTGGGTTTTTTCTTTCTTGTGTATTCATGGTAGCGATTATTATTTTTCAGATTCCAGATGCAGGACTCTCTTAAGGATTTCTTGCAGGGCTGGTCATGTGGTAGCTAACTCCTGCAGTTTTTGTTTGTCTGGAAAGTGCACTATTTCTCCCTCATTTCTGAGTGCCAGTCTTGCTGGATATAGTATTCTTGGCTGGTAATTTTTTTCTTTTAGCATTTTGAATATATCATCCCACTTTTTTCTGGCCTAAGAGTCTCTGTTGAGAAGTCTTCTGTTAGTCTGATATGGGCTCCCTTATTGGTGACTTGATGCTTTTCTCTTGCTGCTTTTAGGATCTTCTGTTTGTCTTTGAGCTTTGCAAATTTAACTGTAGTGTGTCTTGGAGAAGATCTGTTTGGATTGAACTGTTTGAGGATCTTTGAGCCTCCTGAATCTGAAAGTCTGTGTCCCTTCCTATACCTGGGAAGTTTTCTATTTTATTTCATTGAATAGGTTTTCAATGCCTTTTCATTTTTCCTCCCCTTCTGGAGCACACATGATTCGAATGTTTGTGTGCTTAAGGTTGTCTCCTAGCTCTCTTAGATTTTCTTCATTTTTTTAAATTCTTTTCTTCCTTTTTTTTTTTTTTTTCTTTTTGGTCCAACTGGGTTATTTTGAAAAGACTATCTTCAAAATCAGAAGTTCTTTCCCCTGCTTGCTGTATCCTGCTGCTTAAGTTCCTGGCTGTGTTTTATACTTTGCTGAATGAATTCTTCAGTTCCATGACTAAATTCTTTTCTTCCTTTTTTTTTTTTTCTTTTTTTTTTTTTTGGTCCAACTGGGTTATTTTGAAAAGACTATCTTCAAAATCAGAAGTTCTTTCCCCTGCTTGCTGTACCCTGCTGCTTAAGTTCCTGGCTGTGTTTTATACTTTGCTGAATGAATTCTTCAGTTCCATGAGTTCTGCTACACTCTTTTTTAAGGTATTAGTCTGTTTGTAAATTTCCTCTTTCATGTCCTGGATTTTTTCTTTCATTTCATTATGTTGTCTAACTGAGTCTTCTTGTATCTCATTGAGTTT
>NW_007734034.1:13710-17244 GCF_000696425.1 Galeopterus variegatus | reverse complement strand
ATGATTCGAATGTTTGTGTGCTTAAGGTTGTCTCCTAGCTCTCTTAGATTTTCTTCATTTTTCTAAATTCTTTTCTTCCTTTTTTTTTTTTTCTTTTTTTTTTTTTTGGTCCAACTGGGTTATTTTGAAAAGACTATCTTCAAAATCAGAAGTTCTTTCCCCTGCTTGCTGTACCCTGCTGCTTAAGTTCCTGGCTGTGTTTTATACTTTGCTGAATGAATTCTTCAGTTCCATGAGTTCTGCTACACTCTTTTTTAAGGTATTAGTCTGTTTGTAAATTTCCTCTTTCATGTCCTGGATTTTTTCTTTCATTTCATTATGTTGTCTAACTGAGTCTTCTTGTATCTCATTGAGTTTCCTTAAGATTGTTGCTTGGAATTCCTTTTCAGTCATTTCGAGGGTTTCCTACTGTATGGGGTCTGGTACTTGAGAATTATTGTATTCTTTTAGTGGTGTCATATTTTCTTGGTTTTTAGTATTTCTAGTATCTCTATGTTGATTTCTGTTCATCTGGTAGAGCAGTTGCTTCTACTACTCTGGAGTGGGCTTTGAGGAGAGAGACTTCCTGTTCTTTTTCTGGTCTCTGCTGGTGACTCTCCTTTTGTCAGTGCAGTTGAGTGGGTGGCGGGCCACCTGCACAGTGGCTGTGGTGGCTACTGTGGCAGTGAGCTGCCCTTGTGGCAGCAGTGGCTGTGTCAGTGGCTGTGGGGGACCACCCACATGGAAGTGGTGTTTTTGGCATGGGCCTGCTTTCTGCCAGGCAGGGTAAGTTGCCTACAGCTCCTGCCTAGGACCCCAGGCATGCTCCTGCCTTCTGCTGGATGGGGGGTGTTTCCCACAACTCCTGCCTAAGACCCTGAGCGTGCTCTTGCCTTCTGCTGGGTGGTGAGGGCTACCCACAGCTCTTGCCTAGTAATACCTTTTTTCAAAAGTAAAAGTTACCTTCTAATTATCACTTGTATTTATTTTTTGGTTCATATGTTATTTAGAAATTATATTGCTAATTTTTCAAGCAAGAAATTTATCTAGTTTTCCTTTATTATTGATTGCTAGCCATTCACAAATTGGAAAATGTCACAGAGATAAAAACAGCAGGAAATGGGGGGTTTATCTAGCTGTTTTCTTTTCCTTTGGAGTCTTGACCTTGTGGGTCATGGCTTCCTTGGTTCTTTCTAATGCCTTCAAACAGCTTTTGAGGCTTTTATTTGATTGTTTGTTTGGGGTATTTTATCCATCTGTTATACTTATTCTTGGCAGGAGAGGTGGTCTGATACAAGCTACTCCATCATAGCAGAAAATGAAAGTTGGGCCAGCCCAAATTTTAGCACTAAATGTTCCAATGAGATTAACTAGCAAAAAGCAACTCCCAAGGGAAAAGGAATGTGCCATTCAGAAGGGGACCCTGAGGTCCTCTTGAAGTAAAAAGACTCCTCGTATTTCTCTCTTCATCCCCAGGGGCTAGCATACTGTGGGTTCTCAATAAATGTTTGCTAAATTTATGAATAAAAAAAAGAAGAATGGCAGCTGACATGCCATACCAAGAGGCACAGCTATGACCTGCTGCACACCAGTAAGTCTTTTAAATCTGGGAAAATACCCATAGTCAGCTGTCAGCTAGCATTTGGACAGGAAGGCACCTGCCATCAGAATGATAGATTTCATGGGGGTGACCCAATATGAGACAGGAACATGACCTCATCAGCCTGACTTCAATGTGCAAATTCTTTCTAATAAAAAACAAATCTCTTTCTGATGAAGTGTTGCTACCACAAGTGTACAATGCAGTTTTAGAGGAAAGGAACCAGATATTCTTCTGTTCTGTAGCAAAGAGTGCAATGCTGGGTACAACCTAAATATCCTAAAACAAAGGACCAGCCCAACAGATAAGATACAGCCATACAATAAATTAATATTCACTGAATTTAAATGATAATGGGAAATAATAATTAATGATATGGAAAGCCGGCCATGATGTGCTATCAAGTGAAATATATTTTTTAAAAGGCTACATATACATAGAAAAAAGTTCTGAATAGACACCAGAATATTCATATGGTTACCTTTAGATCATGAGATTATAGCTAATAAAAGTTTTCTTCTTTGACTTGTCTACAACTTATAAATTTTTTTATAAAAATACTTCTACTTATGAATAGTAATTTTTAGAAGTTGTCTCTTGGAGTTGCTGCTCTGTGCTGTTCACTGGAAGGAAGTGTCTGTTCTTGCAGCTCTCTGAGGATGAATTCTACTGCCTGTTGTTAAGGATAGAGTGGGAAGGCAGGGTGGCCTGGAGTGGAGGGTTTTATGAGTGCTGGTTAATGATGAATGACATAGCCCTTTGCTGGCCACTTTTCACTGTAATAATGGACAGGAAGTGTAAGAAATGAGGAGGGGAGCCCCAGCTAGAGTAGCCTGCCCTGCTGAGCCCAGCCCAGGAGGAAGGGACTAGAGAAGACAGCCCCACTGTTGTGACTCAGGCCACTAATTACCCACAGGTGCCATTAGCAATTACCCGATCCATAAGCCACGCAAGAAGCAGGGCCCAGCTTGTGAACAACCTGTCACAATTGCTTAATGGGCTGCCCTGAAGAAATGCCTTTCCCTGACCTCTCTGTAGACACAGTCCAGGTAACCACAGGACCATGTGGCATTGCATCAGTTATTCCACTCCACACAAGCTCTCTTCTGAGGGGAGCTGCTCTAAAATGACTGCAGAATGGCCCTTCTGAGGGATCATGGGGCTTTCAAAATATCTGTATTAAGGAGCCTAGAGTGCCCCATCTCCTGCCAACATCTGCCTTCTCCAGCCAGCCCCCACCAGAGATCTTCCCCCTGCCTGGTTTCCACCACCCCCGGAGCAGCCAGCCTTCAGATCTGCATACACTGTGTGGAATTCTGATTCTGTCTCTTGCTAGCTGTGTGATATTGGGGGGATCAACTAACATCTTTGAGCTCTGCCTCTGCCATCTGTAACATATGCATGGTAATAGTTAACATAGTTAACATGGACTTGCATTCATCTGCTTCATCTCACCCCAGCCCCAGGGGTTAGTTGGCACAGAGTTTGCTCCACCCGCTGGAGCGATGAGAAAGCTGACACACAGACGGTTATGGAATTTCCCCAACCTGTACCTATTCATCAACACACCATGTGCTCAAGACCGATGGTCTTACACCAAGCCCACTCTCTTAACACTATGCCATGCTACCTTTCTTAATAAAAATAATGCTTACCTTGTACCACAATTATGAAGACGAAATAGGTAATATTTGAGGAAGTATCTGACGGGGCCTTTGCAGAAAATAATTGCTCAATAAACGCTTGTTAATGCCTATGTTAGTTAATTCAAATGTAGTTACCTATGCAACAGGACAAAAATATTCTAGAACCATCCAGACACCAATTTCCATACAAATCGTCAAGGCAAGCTGTCACTCCACGGGGGCATCTTTGGGATTGCCTCTGCCCCTGAGGACTCTTATCACAGCACTCATTCTTAGACCACCTGCCATGGTAACTCCCACCAAGCAGGG
>NW_007734034.1:10629-13554 GCF_000696425.1 Galeopterus variegatus | reverse complement strand
GGACTCTTATCACAGCACTCATTCTTAGACCACCTGCCATGGTAACTCCCACCAAGCAGGGGTTTTTTTTATTATTATATTGGTTTGGATTGGGAGAGAAACAAACGAACAAACAAAAAGCCCACGGGTAAGGGCAGGACTCTTATCACAGCACTCATTCTTAGACCACCTGCCATGGTAACTCCCACCAAGCAGGGTTTTTTTTTATTATTATATTGGTTTGGATTGGGAGAGAAACAAACGAACAAACAAAAAGCCCACGGGTAAGGGCTAGGAACCAGAACAGCCCAACTCCCCCAAGCCTGCATCTGCTGGTTGGCATTGGTCTTTGCTGGAGACCCCAGGCCACCTTCCAAGCTTTACGATGGAACAATCTTCCTTTCTTCCCTCCTTCCCAATAATCTTCACTTATAGAGCTGGGGGCAGCAAGCGTGCAGAGAGCCAGAAATGCACGAGGGGTCCCTCCCTGGCAGGTAAGTCCAGCAAGGGGAGCACACACAAAATTGTTGCTGGCAGGCTGGAATGGGTCACTTGAAGAAAGGCTCCTTGTTCTTGGTTTGGTGCTCACTGCTGAAGATCACAGTGGGATAATCTAGGCAGAAGCATCCACAGGAATAAACACATCACATCGAATGTGGGAATCGAGGGAGTTAATGCTTTGTAATTATGACAAAACCCTACATTCCAAATACATGGCTCATCCCACCAGGGACACCAGCCCTGCACACACCCCGCTGTTTAAGAGCTGCTGCCTTCAGCTGTGCTTATGGACAGTGGCTAAGCAAGGTGATGATCAAAGCCACAAGCTAGCGAGCCAGGGCCATTTGTGCTTCCAACCAGTGGACCTTGCCTCAGGCTCCCTCTGAAATAGGCATTACTTTTCATGCAGGTGTCTGTCCTTTGTCCCCATTCAGTGAAGCCTCCAACAGGAAACCATCTGTTCTTTCTTTTACATCCTTACCCATTCCCACAGTGATGACTCATGAGCAGCAATGAGAAACTGAAAGCCCAGCTCCTTTGACCAGTCTCCTTCCATAAGAGCTAGGTCAACCCCAGAAGTGCCCACTGTTCTGACTAACTTCATGTCCAGTTAAGGGACCAGACTGCATCAGGCTGATTGATTATCTGGAGGGGACGGAAGCTCTACAAAGACAAGAACAGGAGCAGAAAAAATGTCTGAAACCCAAGAAAACATGCAGCATTCAAACCAGGCAAATTATAGAGCCTACCCCTTGCTTAATACTCTATAGGAAGTACCTGACTTATGCCAGCTCATCATACTTTTCAATCATCTCTACAAAGTAGTTATTGTCACCTATTTTACAGGTGGGTAAACTGAGCCCGACAGAGCTGAACTACCTTGAACCATCTCAGAGCTGAAAGTGCAGTTTTGGAATCTGAATTTCTCCAAATACGGTGCCTAGTGCGTTAGACGCTAAGTAAATTCTTGTTAAATGAATGTGCCACTTCAAATTTATGCTTGTTCTCTGAAACCATGACCTGTCCACTGCTCTCTGCTGCCTCGTCCCAGGAGCGAGGGCCGGCTCAAAGCAGGAGGCAAAGCAAGAGTTTGGGAAGCAAGAGAACACAGAAGATATCAGAAAGCTAGATGCAAGGCAAGCTGGGGCAGGTTTAGACCTTCCATCATGAAAGGTGCTGAAATGGCCCAAACAAATGCTGTTCTTGGCACTCACCGAAGTGCAGACAATTACATCCCAATAGTCTCTGTGTTCTCCTACCATTTGTCTCCCACTGAATTCACAGAGAGCACAGAGGAAGGAAATGCCTAATAAATTAGAACAGTAAAGATCAATCGGAAGCAAACCAAAGCCAATGCTTTAGGTAGTTGCATTAGTTGTATTAGGTAGCTGTACTAATCAGGATCATTTATGTTACAACTAACAAGTAACCAAATAAATCCCATGGTCAATTTCTGCATGCAGTCCTGTTCAAAGACATGCAGCTAAAGGTATTAATGAGATTCCAATCTCTATATGCTTCTCTTAAGAAACCCCGAAGAGTTTCTAAGCTACCATGAGACTTAAAAAAAAAAGAAAAGAAAAAGAAATCTTTCTTCTCGTGTCCAATTCCCTCATATCTTTCCAGAACTTCACCCCAGTAAACCACCCTGGAAAAATAACAATAACAAAACATTTCCAAAGTCCAAGGTAAATGACATTTGTGCCTGTTTGCCCTGCTGGATACTCCCTGCTCTACCTACCTTCTTTATTCCTTGACTCTGTGATATGTCCTCAGCAGCGGGAGGGCCCTCAGAGACACCCATTGCACCCACACCAGATGCTATGATCTGGAATGTTTATGTCCACCCCCACCAAAAAAAAAAAAATCCTGTGTTGAAATCCTCACCCACAAAGTGACAGTATTAGGAGGTAGGGCCTTTGGAAGGTGATAAGGTCATGACAGCAGAGCCCTCGTGAATGGGATTAGTGCCCTTATCAAAGAGCCCCAGAGAGATCTTGCACTCTTTTTCCATGTAAGAACACAGCAAGGTGGCCATCAATGAGGAAGCAGTCCTCACCACATCTGAAATCTGCCAGCGCATTGATCTTGGACTTCCCAGCCTCCAGAACTGTGAGAAATAAACTGCTGCTGTTTATAAGCCACGCAGTTTATGTATTTTGTTATAGGAGCCCAATGGACTGAGACACCAGGCTTTGATCCAGTGAACCTAAGGAGACCACAGAGAAGGGTGATGTCCCCAGGACAGCTGTAGTCCATGGACACTCGTGTCCTCTGGTGCCCCATCACTCCCCACCAAAGAGTTGTGCAGTCTCCTGCAGTGCTGTCTTTCTTTCTGTTACTGGTGTGTGTGTGTGTGTGTGTGTGTGAGAATTCTCATGGATTTCCAGTGAGTACAATTCTCCATATTGTTACTGATGGAGACCAGTGCAAACTAAGATTATT
>NW_007734034.1:3350-10294 GCF_000696425.1 Galeopterus variegatus | reverse complement strand
TCTGTCTATCTATCATCTCTCCCCCTTCCCTACATTCTTTGTCCTTTCTTCTCTCCTCCCCATCTCTCCTCACTACCTACATATGGCCCCAGTAATGCTGTACTGTATCAGTGAAGCTTTGTGCCGCAGCAGGATGGGAGCTTCATGTCCCAGCGTGTCTTTTCTTCCCCCAGGGAAGGATTTGGATTGGCCTGGTCTGGATCTTGTGCCCTCTGCTTAGACTAATGACTGTCACTATGTGGATAAAACATTAGGATTGACCAGTGTAGGTCCCAGACTCACCCCCATAACAAGAAGAGACAGTGTTTACAATTGGTACCCCACCCCACTAAAACCGTAGGTGTTGTCTCCAGAAGAAAAGGGGTGCTGTCCAGGTTGACCAAGCAAAAGCACTCACTGTCATGATTGATGGTGAAGCTATTACTGTTCAATCCTGGGCTCAATTACTAGGTTCAGTTTAGTAAAGAAAGGTATAAATTCCAAAGTACCTGAAAGGATCTGAAGATGTCACTTGGATCCTGCCATTTCCCTACTCAAACATTTTCGGTGAGATCTTCATGGTCTATTTAATGGTCTTTTTTGTTTTTTTTAAGTCATTTACTTTGCTAGAAGTCAAGCCACCCTCTGCTATTTGAACCAACTCTCCCATTTTCTTGCTGGAACCATGCATTCGAAATAAATTGGTTGATGTTCCGTTCCATAAATATTTTCTGTACCTTTTATCTCTGAGCTTTTCATCATGCAGTTTCCTCTGCCTAGAACAACTGTTCCTCCTCCTCTGCATATTCATCTCCCTCCTGTCAGTGCCTTCCTTTCCTAACCAGTAGGGTGGAGCAGCAGTTTATCTGAAGCTACCTTCAGATGGAAGCAGGTCACCTTTTGCAGACAGCAGCCCTAATTCCAGCTCCCGTTCCCATTCCTCTCCTCCACTCTGCTACTGAGATTCCACTAGTCTGACAGCTTAGCAACCGCAGGGATAAGAGCAACTGTCCTTCAATGTCGACCACAGTGCCAGTTCTCTATGAAAACTGTCCTCGCTACATCGGCCAGCCACCCCTCTCTCTTCCGAAGTCTCATAGCACCACTTATGCCATGATCTGCTGATTAAAAACTAGATGATGCACTGAAAGCATTCACACAGGACCACTTTCATTTTGAGTAATCATAAATAATAATCACCATGATTGTAATTGTGCTCGGATCTCAATTCCCCTGCTAAGCTGGACAAATATTTGTGGAATGAGCAATGGCTGGATGAATAGATGGAAACAGCACTGACAATAGTGAATATGTTGTTCTCATATTGGAATCTCAGGATGGATGTGTGTGTGTGTGTTTTAAAACTTGACATATGTTTAAAATGCAAATCTCCAAACATTTGACTNATTTCCCTACTCAAACATTTTCGGTGAGATCTTCATGGTCTATTTAATGGTCTTTTTTGTTTTTTTTAAGTCATTTACTTTGCTAGAAGTCAAGCCACCCTCTGCTATTTGAACCAACCCTCCCATTTTCTTGCTGGAACCATGCATTCGAAATAAATTGGTTGATGTTCCGTTCCATAAATATTTTCTGTACCTTTTATCTCTGAGCTTTTCATCATGCAGTTTCCTCTGCCTAGAACAACTGTTCCTCCTCCTCTGCATATTCATCTCCCTCCTGTCAGTGCCTTCCTTTCCTAACCAGTAGGGTGGAGCAGCAGTTTATCTGAAGCTACCTTCAGATGGTAGCAGGTCACCTTTTGCAGACAGCAGCCCTAATTCCAGTTCCTGTTCCCATTCCTCTCCTCCACTCTGCTACTGAGATTCCACTACTCTGACAGCTTAGCAACCGCAGGGATAAGAGCAACTGTCCTTCAATGTCGACCACAGTGCCAGTTCTCTATGAAAACTGTCCTCGCTACATCGGCCAGCCACCCCTCTCTCTCTTCTGAAGTCTCATAGCACCACTTATGCCATGATCTGTTGATTAAAAACTAGATGATGCACTGAAAGCATTCACACAGGACCACTTTCATTTTGAGTAATCATAAATAATAATCACCATGATTGTAATTGTGCTCGGATCTCAATTCCCCTGCTAAGCTGGACAAATATTTGTGGAATGAGCAATGGCTGGATGAATAGATGGAAACAGCACTGACAATAGTGAATATGTTGTTCTCATATTGGAATCTCAGGATGGATGTGTGTGTGTGTTTTAAAACTTGACATATGTTTAAAATGCAAATCTCCAAACATTTGACTACTGCTGAAGACTTTAACCAATCATTCAATTTGCCAATGTCACTCAGATTATCCATAGCATACTATTTGTTCTATGAAAAGTGGTAACCAATCTTTTCAGGTCTACGGTTTTTACAAAGTTACAAAATGTTTCAGATTTCCTGGGTAACTGGTTCCAGGTCAAGGGAGGAGAGAACAACAAAGCCACAGGGGCTGCTGCTGGGGGCCAGGGGTGCGCACTAGCCAGTGAGTCACTCCTTTCCACCCAGAACACAACATGCAAATCCAGGCCTGGCATCCCGCAGAGCCGCAGGCTCGGTGCAAAGTGTAGAAAACCACACCTGTCACAGTCCCCAGACGCCAAGGCCCTGCTGTAACTACACTGTGCACAGTGCCATGGACCCCAGAAAGCGTCCACACGTTATTAAATTAAGCAATTGTTCTCTTTACAACATTCTACGAAAGGGGCAATTAACTGTTTACATCTTGAGAGTAATAAATATATATATAATATATTACGTATAAATATATGTAAAAATGTATACATAATATATAATATACACTCTATATACTCATATATAAATAAACAGAAATAAAATATATATATTCCAACCTGTTAGAAATACATGTTGGAACGTATTTGAAAACCNAGAAATAAAATATATATATTCCAACCTGTTAGAAATACATGTTGGAACGTATTTGAAAACCTTCAGTTGCAGCTGGGCTGACGATGGGATCACCTTCTGCTTGAGCTCACGATGTCACCCGAGAACAGATACAAAGGTAACGCAGCCTTGTCTAGCATACCTTGAATTGTGTAGTTACCACAGAAAGCGTGATGATTTTATTCAACTCCTGAGCAGTCAGAGCGCATTCTCGGCCTCCTGCGATGGCACAGGCCGGCTGTGCCCAGATGTGCGCCCTAAGCGCAGACCCCCAGTGGGGGCCTGCTACGCTGAGAGGGACTGATGCCCGCTGCCAGCGCTGCCGTGTTACAGACTGCTTTCCTGACAATAACAGGGGAGAGTAGACACAGACTTGAAATTTGGGGCAATAAAATTAGCCTGAACATGTGAGTCACTCTTTTTTCTAGATGTCAGAAGGGGATGGGGAGGAAGAAATGTCCCTGAGTGGAAGCGCATAGAAAGCAGCCCCGAAGTGTCCACGCACTGTCCCTCTGGGTGGCATTTGAGCCTTGGGAGCCCACCTTGCTCACAGAAAGCTGCCATACCGGCCTCAATCTGGAGGCAGCCATGCCGCCCCAACCACGCACATCTTGCATGAGTCAGGGGGACACGTCCCACGCTACAAGCCAGTGAAGTGTAGACGAGCTGGACAAGCAAGGATCCCATCTGCTATTCCCAGGTTCAGGAGAAAGCCAAGCCTGCATTACATCTCCTTTCCACACTCCAGGCATTCCAGCTTAGAAACATCAGCATGCACGCCCAGCACGTGGGGAGGGCTATGTGTGTCGTCAGTGCACTACTTGTTGCTGGGGTTTGAGTTGTTAGTACTGGAAAAGCAGGCACGAGGGTCTGGAGGTAGGCTCCAGCTGGGAGTGCCATCTTGTGCTTATCTCTTGATCTCTTTGTTCCTTAATCTCCTCATCCCCTCTTCTAGGTGGGAAACAGCAGCCCATGGCCACCTTCCTCATTGGTGTAATTCAAGGTGGTCTCAGCCATGCTGGCTTAGTGCACACAGTTTGCAAGACCCCAGGAGTGAAAGCATTATTCATACTGGGCTTGTTCCTACCAACACTGAGACATGGACATCCAAGGGTGTGTCTGTTCCTCTGACGGAAATTCCGATGTGAACTCACAGATCTGCAAGGGGCCGTCTTGGAAGCATTATAGAATCAATGTCTCAAGCACTCATTACTTGGGTATTTTCTTGCATTCAAAACAAGTCCCATTGGAAAGCCTAGTTCTCCCTTTCCCCGGGTTTTTAGCTGTTAGGAGTTCTTTCAGCTCTTTTAATTGCTACACACATGCACACACACTCACCCTTACACAAATATATGAAACCTAAAAAAATGAGAACGTAGAAACAACCCCTCTGACCACGCAGCATGAAACTGGAAGCAGAAACAGGAGCAGACAGCCATGCAAAAGCTGACAGTGTGGGTTGCACCCCTCCCAGCCCACCCTGCAAGAGCATCGCAGTGAGTGCCCCGGACCCCAGGGCCCGGCTAGGAGCACCAGGTTGCTTCCATGCGATTTCCACACTTTGACTCACACTCTCAGTCCCCTTCCCTGGTTGACTTTTCCCGCCACCTCCCATCTGCCTGGTCAGCTCCTAGCGACCTCTGACACCCAGCTGGTCCCCTGTCCTCCCTTCTTGCAAGAGTGGCCACTGTCCAGGGAGCTCCTCCATACTCCTCCTTCTGTGTGCACTGTGATTAGCTCCGGTGCCTTGTGACGCCCAGACTATGACCTTTGTAATTATGCTCTTTGGTTATGGGGCATTTCAGAATACCTATTGCCAAACCAGGCATCGTACCTTGAAAGCAACCTCAGTACATTTCCATTTTAATGATGTAGGAAGTACAAAAGTCCCCTTCAGTTTACAGCCAAATGCCCGGTCTTATGGTTTCCTTACTACAGGTGACTGAAATGCAGGGAATTCTTAATTTCTCTAGGCCCCACAAGGGCCTAAAGACACCCAGATCTTTGCCTGGATTGTATATTTTTCTGTTTATAGAACCCCCTGGTTAGCTGCCGTTCCCATATGATGTACGACCAACTTGGTCCTTCCCTTTATCAGCTGGTCCCCACCCCAGCCCTGTACCCTCTGAAGCCCCCATTCCGCTGTCAAGAGATTTGTGATGTGAGTCACTTCATCCTACCTTGTTCCATTAACTTCTTTGCCATAATTGGAGCCTAGAGGATCCTCTCCTGAGCCCCCCTCCCCCTTTGCATGAGGGATACTCCCCTACCCCACGCCCTCTTTCTCTGGGCAGAAGAATGACAATCTGCCAACTCCTCCACCATGTCCAGACAACTGTCCAGCACAACAAATCTCTGCACTTTGCAGCTCTCACTGCCTGTTTTACCAATCTCTAGATGCTTCTGCACATCCCCAGCATCTGTGAGCGTGCAGGTTCTTCCCCTTGTCTGGAGGGCTGGCTCACAAATTCCTCCCTGCTCTGCCTCTCCCCACCCCCACCTCCCACCACACTGGACAACTTCAAAACCCCTATTGCAACCCCCTCCGACACCCTGGCATGAATCACCTGAAATCTCTAGTTTAACACCATTCTAGTGGCTCTTCAGCCACGTACAAGTGAATTCATGCTGGAGCTTGTCTCCTGCCTCCAACCTCTCAAGCCCCCTTCTCTCTTTCCACCTTCCTGCCTTTTCAGTTTACCTCGCCCTCTTTCCCACTGAACTCAGTCTTTGAACTCAACTCCAGGGCCTTGGCACCTATGTCCTCCCACTGAGTCACCTCCTTCCTTTCCTATGCAGGCTGGACCTGGCATCAAGCATGTCTCCTGTAGTCACCAACATCCCAAGACACCTCAACCCTGTTCGTCACCAGCCACCACCAGCAACATCACCCCTGCATCCCACTGTGCCTTTTCTCCTGCTCCTCAGCCTCCCATAATATTGGTAACCACAGTACAGATGTGCTGATCAATTGCATTTCATGGACCTTTCCCTTGCTGCTCGCCACCGGTTTATCCATCGCTTGTTCATTTCCAAACTCTCTGTCCCCTTCTGTGTCCCCTTCACTTCTGAAGTGAGTCTCTCCACAGGCGTCTTTCACTCTGCCGCGTGCACGACCTGCTCACTCCCTTCTCAGGAGTTCTCTGCACGCTCATTCCGTCCTCTGCCTTTCTTCCCTCCTGTCCTGCTCCAGCACAACGAGCACCTAACTCCCTGCAGATCCAGCTCTCCTGGAACCTTCATCTCACTCGATCTTCTTTCCTCTGGCACACGGACCCGTCAATTAATGATTCTTTCTTTTACTTTTTCAGCTGTCCATCTTTTCTAATGAGGTCAAAGTTGAGCTCCACATTGCCATCGACACACTAACTCCTGCACATCCTACCTCCACCGATATTACCACTGTAATACCAACCCACCACTAGACTAGCTAGAAAATGTATCTTCTACTCAGCCTTCTTCCTCATTGAACGGCGTGTGGCCAAGATTGCCAGCTGCTCACCAAAACCCATAGTTTGCTCTGCAACTTGGATACACAGCTAGGCTACATTTTTTAGGCTTCCTTGAAATTAAATACAGTTGTGTGAACAAGCTCGAGCTAAAGGAATGTGAATGGAAGCCATGTGCATCATTCCTAAGCCTGGAACCTGCCCACCCATGCTGGGAAAGTCCTTCCATCTAGTGTACCTTTTGGCTGCCTGTAGTTGAAATGATCCCCAGATCCACAGAGCTCTGTGATGAAGATGGCAGAGTCTCTGTTAGCACAAGTCCCTACATGCCATTGTGGGGAAGGGCAGCTGTACCCTCAAACCTGTTTATCAGCCCGGGACTGTTACATGAGTAGGAAATAGTCTGTGCGTTTGGACCGTGATATAGTTTGAAGTCTACTTGTCACATCAGTTAACCTCCATTACTAAAGTGTCCGCAGTGGTCAAGCGATGTTGAACCTACCTGTGCAGCCTCTTCTGCATCAGCCCCTCCTTTCATACCCTCCCCCCACTGCCACAGCCAGGATTAGCCTGATCTTCTCTCTCACGTGGTCTGTTGCAAC
>NW_007734034.1:0-2814 GCF_000696425.1 Galeopterus variegatus | reverse complement strand
CTCCCCCCACTGCCACAGCCAGGATTAGCCTGATCTTCTCTCTCACGTGGTCTGTTGCAACGGCCTCTGAGTGGTCTCTCTGCCTCTGTCTTGCCTTGACATCTATCCCTTCACTAAGCATAAGTTCCTAAAACAAAAATGAGAAACTTAATTCCCACCTTCCTAAAGTCCTCCATGTTCACAGAATAAATCTCGTATTGCTTAGCATGGCACTGAAGGTTGCTCAAGGGAGGGAGGAAGGAGGAAAGGACGGAGAGAGAGAGACAGGAAGAAGAAGAGGAAGAAGGCGATATATTTAGCTGTGCAATGTGAGGGACACCCCTGCGTAAACCTAGAAGCCTAGCGCTTCCCTACTGTGCAGGGGAGAGTGCAGAGCACGTCTGCTGCAAGTCCCAGCCCCGCTACTCGGCAAGTCAGGGAACCTCTCTCTGAGCCTCAACTTCCTTATCTGGGAACATGAAGATAGTAACACACATTTGATAGAGTGGTTATGAGCCTTAGAGGAAATGATGAGTATAAAGGGCTTGATCCAGAGCCCAGTGCACAGTAAGTACTCAATAAATGACCACCACTGATAGTGACTCTTAACTTACCTTTGGATATAGGCAGGTGCTAAGATTTAAATGCACTACCTATACTGTGCAACTTTCCGTGACTTCCCTGGTAATTATATTGTAAAACTTCTGCTCATACTGGCATTCCCAGGGCCCCTGCACAGAACCTTGTCATCTATTCCCACTACCCTAGGAGCATCTTACATACAGGGCCAATAGAATCTTCTTAACGGGTTTGAGGGAATCTTTAACACAATGTTACTAAAAAAAATTAGTTTTTAAAAAAACAGAAACAGCATCCATCAGCCAATGGAATATGGAAGCTAGATTTCCGAAGCAATCACACTTCCAAACTACAGCTGTCGCTGGCCCACTCGGAGTGGTGGAAGATGTTCTGGATCCCGGCTGTCGCCTCCCTCTGCTACCGTGTAGGTCTCACCTCCTGCAGGCAGCTTTCTAATCTCATCTTCAGGAACTGTGCCTAGGTCCCTGGGCTCTTCTGAATCCTGCCTTTCTTCATAGCCTTAATTGTAGAAAGAGAGGGGTTTTCATCTGTACCATGTTTGTCTTTCTTCCCTCTGACACCTGCAGATGTGAGCTTGTTCCAGAAGTGAGAGAGAGGCAGCCCTCCTGGCCGATAGATGCTTGCTAGATGGGGCTTGTCCTCCAGCCACTCTCTGAGGCCCTTTCCCTATTCAGTCTTCAGAGGAGACACATGCTGTCCCCCGGGCATTTCGTACTGGAGCGAGCAGGCTCAGAAGGGACCCAGGCACTGTCTCCACCCCTCCCCTGCCCCCAGAGCTGACTCCTCACTAACCACTCATCTAAGTCTCCAAATGCTTCCCGTTCTCCCTGCAACTAGCAACTATCCATTTTCTCCTTTGAAAGATGAAAGACAATGCCAAAAGAGAAACAATTAGGTTAAGAGCAAGAGGACACAATTTATGAGTCATTTCTTTTGTATTTCTTGTTCCTTCTACTTAAGATATTGTTACCCATGATTTGTGCATTGACACCCTCTAGATACAGGAAAGCTCTGGGTGTCGGAATGAAATAGACATTTTGATGGATGTCTTCTTATTTTTCTGTCATTCACTTAATAACATATCTTATTCCAAACCATAATAGCAAGCAGTTTTTAGATTGCATCTTGCAGGAGAGAATATATGTTAGAAATGGTCTTGCTTTACATAATCTTTGGTATCATTTAGGAGGAAAGATGCTCACTGACATGCCTGGGAGCCCAGAAGGGTATCCTTGGATAGCATGTGGGGTTGGGGAGACTAATTTGATTGTGGTTCATGTGTTTGAAATGCAAATGTAGTCATTTCCTATGAAATATGTTGACCCTCCAAATTCCATCCAGGTGCAACATTTTGTACTGATCTCAGGGATCTTTGATGTTTTCTTTATTGATATTTTTCTACCGTGAAGTGTCCTAAATTCTAAATTCCTGAGAACTTTCAGGAAACCTAGCATAGTGTCAGAGATCTTGCCTTCTGATTTTCCGTCTTCCTCCTTTCATTCACTGAGTCATTGTACATCTGCTCAGTGTACCAGGTGGTGTAAGGTGAACTGGGGCCCGGTCTCTGCATTCAAATAGCGTACACATTGTAAAGAAGATGCGTATTCGGAGCTAACAATCCACGAGGAGATAGGGTCACACAGCCATAGGAACGAAGGGCAGAGGCATTAACTCTGAGCTGTGTCCTGAGGATGAAAAGGAGTTTTGGGGCAAACAGAGTAGGTAAAGGGGAGTCCAAGCAAGGGAGGACTATGTGCAGCAGGACATGTCATACCAGAGGCTGCCATACACCCAGGAAAATGAATGGGCCTTTCAGTTTAATGAGCACCTGCTATGTCCTGCACTGTATCCCAACATCTTGCTGCTGTTACAACTTTGCTGAATGATCAAAGTCTGATTTTAAAGATAGGCATGGACCCCCCCATAGTAAATCCCAGTTCAGAAGTGCATGCTCGAAGGCTATGGTGAGCAGGCAGACTTGGACAGACAGACAGATTGAAGAGATGGCGACGGGTCTGGAGCGGCCGTGCCAGGAGACAGCGTGACCCTGAGAAGTGTGCGCTGTGATACCAGAGTACTATTTGCATTTCCAAGAGCAACAAAAAACGAATAAATCTTTCAACAACGAACCTACAACGACAAACAAGCAACAAAAGGTTCGAGGTTTTAGGACTGACACAAAAGAAGACTCCTGAGAGTGCCCAAGCCCTGCTGCGGGTTCGAGCAAGCAGCCCG
>NW_007734033.1:91792-100315 GCF_000696425.1 Galeopterus variegatus | reverse complement strand
AGGCCAATATCCTTGATGAATATAGATAAAAATCCTCAATAGAATAATAGCTAACAGAATACAGCAACACATATGCAAAATTATACACCATGATTAAGTAGGATTCCTCCCAGCGATGAAAGGTTGTTTCAACATATGCAAATCAATAAATATGATACACCATATCAATAAAATCAAACACAAGGACCATATGATCATCTCTATAGATGCTGAAAAAGCATTGGATAAAATTCAACACTGATTCATGACAAAGACTCTCTAGAAGTTAGGTATAGATGGAAAGTAACTCAACATAATTAAAGCCATATATAATAAAGCCACTGCCAATATCATCTTGAATAGGGAAAAGCTAAAAGCTTTTCCTTTAAGAACAAGAACTAGACAAGGATGTCCACTCTCACCACTCCTATTCAACATAGTGTTGGAAGTACTAGCCAGAGCAATTAGAGAAGAGAAGGAAATAAAGTGCATCCAGACAGGAAAAGAGGAAAACAAACTGTTCTTCTTTGCAGATGACATGATCCTATATATCGAACAGCCTAAAGACCCTTAAAAAACCTCTTAGAGTTGATAAATGATTTCAGCAAAGTAGCAGGATACAAAATCAACACACAAATATCAGTAGCATTTCTATTCTCCATTAGTGAACATGCAGAAAGAGAAATCAAGAAAGCTTGTCCATTTACAATAGCCACCAAAAAAATAAAATACTTAGGAATTGAGTTAACTAAGGATGTGAAAAATCTCTATAAATGAGAAGTACAAACTACTGCTTAGAGAAATTAGAGAGGACACAAGAAGATGGAAAGATATCCCATGCTCTTGGATTGGAAGAATCAACATTGTGAAAATGTCAATACTACCCAAAGTGATATACAAATTCAATGCAATCCCCATCAAAATTTCAATGACATTTTTCTCAGAAATGAAAAAAAAAACTATCCAGACATTTATATGGAATAACAAAAGACCATGCATACCCAAAGGAATTCTGAGCAAAAATGTATATATATAGCTGGAGGCATAACACTACCTGACTTTATACTATACTACAAAGCTATAATAACCAAAACAGCATGGTACTGGCATAAATACAGACACACTGATCAATGGAATAGAATAGAGAATCCAAAATCAACACAGACACGTACAGCCATCTGATCTTTGACAAAGGCACCAAGCCTATACACTGGGGAAGAGACTACCTCTTCAGCAAATGCTTCTGGGATAACTAGATATCAATAAGCAGGTAAATGAACCTACACATACCACTCGCTATATGCCAAAATCAACTCAAAATGGATTAAAGAATTAAATATACACCCTGAAACAAAACTTCTCAAAGAACACAGGAGAAACACTTTAGGAAGTAGAACTGGGCACAGACTTCATGAATATGACCCCAAAAGCATGGGCAACCAAAGGAAAAATAAACAAATGGGATTATGTCAAACTAAAAAACTATGGTGCAGCAGGAGAAACAATTAACAAAGTTAAAAGACAACCAACAGAGTGGGAGAAAATATTTGCAAAATATACATCTGACAAAGGATTAATATCCAGAATATACCAGGAACTGAATCAAGTTTACAGCAAGAAAACAAGTAGCCCCATTAAACAATGGGCAAAAGCACAAAATAGGTATTTCTCAAAGGAAGATATACGAATGGCCAACAGACATATGAAAAAATGCTCAATATCACTCAGTACTCAGGAAATGCAAATCAAAAGCACACTGAGATACCATGTCACCCCATTTAGGATGGCTTATATCCCTAAGACTGTGAGTGATAAATGCTGGAGAGGTTGTGGAGAAAAAGGAACTCTCATACATTGTTGGTGGGACTGCAAAATGATTCAGCCCCTATGGAAAATGGTATGGAGTTTCCTCAAACAATTGCAGATAGATCTGCCATTTGACCCAGCTATCCTACTGCTGGGAATATACCCAGAGGAATGGAAATCATTAAGTTGAAGGTATACCTTTTCTCCAATGTTCATTGCTTCACTCTTTACATTATTTCATTGCTAAGAGTTGGAACCAGCCCAAATGTACATCATCAGATGAGTGGATAAGGAACCTGGTATATCTACACAATGGAATACTACTCAGCTATAAAAAAGAATGAAATACTGCCTTTTGCAACATCATGGATGGACCTAGAGAGAATTATATTAAGCGAAACAAGTCAAGTACAGAAAGAGAAATATCACATGTTCTCACTGATTTGTGGGAGCTAAAAAAATAAATAACTAAATGCACAAACAACCTGGGGAGGAGGGAAGAACACACAACAATTACAATTCCTTGAAGTTGATAAGAGAAGTAAACAGAAAGGACACTGTTGGGAGGGAGGGGGGAGAGGGAGGAGAGAGGGAGGTTTTGGTGATGGGCCACAATAATCAACCACGTTGTATACTGACAAAATAAATAAATAAATGAATAAATAGATAGATAGATAGATAGATAGATAGACAAAAGAAAAAGAAAAATGATGAGGAAATAATATGTCATGAAATAGTAAGCCTCAGAACACTTTTGTGCCTGTATTAATATCAGACAATGTACACCTCAAGAAGGGATTATTACCAGAAATGAAGAGGAATATTTCATTATGCTAAAGATGTTACCCAGGAAGACATAACATCCCTAAATGTGTCACAACAAAAATAACATATGTGAAGCAAAAATTGGCAAAATTGAGAGAAAATAGACAGATCCACTATCAAAATTGGAATTTTGTTTTTGTTTTTGTTTTTCATTGATGATATGTCAACTTAACAAAAAAGCCACTCAGGATATAGAAGAGCCAACTTTATATATAGTCATACATCAGTAACTTAACCAATGTAGAATACTTTCTTTTCAGGGGCACACAGAAAGTTCACTCACAGACAACAACCATATTCTGGACCTATAAATTCATCTCAACTCATCTGAGGAGACTGGAAACTTACAACATACATTTTTTGACCACAAATGAATAAAATTTGAAATCATTATAACATTTTTAGGGCCGTTTCTGTCCCTTTGTAATCAGAATTGATTTCATAAAGAATGTTTTTCACAATGTGTGTCCTTAAAGAAATGTTAAAACAATAACAGAGAGAAATATCCTGCAGACAAAAAAAGACATGGTCATCTCGCTGCTTATCACATTTCTATAAGAAGTTCAGAAGAAAAGGGAGACTAAACAATAAATTGGAATTTTGTTTTTGTTTTTGTTTTTCATTGATGATATGTCAACTTAACAAAAAAGCTACTCAGGATATAGAAGAGCCAACTTTATATATAATCATGCATTAGTAACTTAACCAATGTAGAATACTTTCTTTTCAGGGGCACACAGAAAGTTCACTCACAGACAACAACCATATTCTGGACCTATAAATACATCTCAACTCATCTGAGGAGACTGGAAACTTACAACATACATTTTTTGACCGCAAATGAATAAAATTTGAAATCATTATAACATTTTTAGGGCCGTTTCTGTCCCTTTATAATCAGAATTGATTTCATAAAGAATGTTTTTCACAATGTGTGTCCTTAAAGAAATGTTAAAACAATAACAGAGAGAAATATCCTACAGACAAAAAAAGACATGGTCATCTCGCTGCTTATCACATTTCTATAAGAAGTTCAGAAGAAAAGGGAGACTAAACAATTGTAAGAGCTTAAGCACAGTACCTTTGACAGTAAGGAAGGAACAGTTACTCCCTGACCTAATTTTTGGTTGTCATAACAAACATGAAAAACAAACCCATTCAGCAAAGTCTTACAGACACACGATGGCCAATATCCTAAATGACACCTTTCTCATTTTCCTCAATAGACACTATACTTGAGGGATGGGTATTAGTAATGCATAGCACAACCCCAAGAGCAACTACTTAAAACAATACAGAGGTAAGAATGGATACAAGTAGATAAGTTTGTGGGGGTTGGCAAACTACTGCTCATTAATGAAATTTGCTTGGATTTAAAGTTTCATTGGTACACATACATGTCCTTGCTGATTTATTTCCTTGGTTATTTTATTTTATTTTATTTTTTTTATTTTCCTCAATAGACACTATATTTGAGGGCTGGGGTGGTAGAAATAAAACAGCAAGAATATTATCTTTCTCTTTTTCCCTTTCTATGTCTTAAATATTTGAACACTGACCCACACAGTCTTACAGATTGAATTTCAGTGCCCACCTATCTCAGGTATTAATTGAATGATCTATTTGACTGTGCAAACCTCAATCTTAGGAATAAACCATGACAATAGATCTTGGACGTGACTGGCACCACCTTGGATGTGCCTGGTGCCATTTTACACACACTGAGCACAAAATGACCACCCGCCTTTCCCTTATGAGAAACCTCATGGTTTCTGAGAAATAGAAACCCCTCTACTTCCGCCTGGGCACAACCTTCCACCTGATTGCATCAGCCAGCCTTATCTTCCACACCAGCACCAAACCCCTCCCTGATGACATCAGCCTTCCTTACAGACTATATAAGCCCCCTGCCCACCCCAACACGGGCTGCTGCTCTCCATTTTGACTGTAGCCTGGCAGATTCTTTTCCTTTAATAAAGCTTGATTGGTACCCAGCATTTTGGCTCACTTTCTGTCATTTTGATGCCAAAACCCAGGAAGGGTCCTGGCCAGGACGATCCCCTCTCTTGGGTTGATTGCCCCCCCCAGTTGCCCTTCCCAGACCTGCTGAACTGGGTACCTGCGGGATTCTCTCCTTTTGCCATTTCAGACCAATGAATCCACCATCAGCCTCAATTCAGGGTGAGTCAGTGGATCTGTCCTACTTCTATGGGTTCCCCAACTATTCTCTACAACTGTTGTCTACTTCCTAAAGACCAGGTGCCTGGCTGAGGGAACCCCTCTCATGCCCCCCAGCTATTGGAGGACACTCTTCTAGCCAGTTGGTGGCTCCTCTCTCTAAAAGAAGGTGCACACCAATGAGGATGCTACTTGGTTTTACCCTTTTTCTACTAGGAATGATCACCTCTTTTCTCACCCTCTAAATGGGATCCTCACAATCCAAACCTCCACATTCTATGCCTCTGGGCTGTCTCCTGGCCAGCTTAAAATCTCTTGGCCTCCAGGGAGATATTAAACCCAAACGCCTCATTTTCTACTGCAATCGGGCTTGATCTAAATACAAACTAGACAATGGATCCTAGTGGCCAGAAAATGGCACTTTTGACTTAACTGCTCTTAGAGACCTAGACAACTTTTGTCACTGAAACAGCAAAGCCAGAGAGATTCCTTATGTTCAAGTCTTCTTCCATCTCTGATCGCATCAAAACCATCAAAACTGTCCTGTCTCAAATTTTCCTAGCTCATGCCCGACCTCTGCTTCCAGACTCAGATCAATCTTTTGATCCATCAGACCACTCTGCTTCCCAACCACCTCCTTAAGCTCCAGATCCTTCACCTTTTCCTTCTCTTCCTCACACCTGGTCTTGAGATGCTCATCCTCAGCCACCCAATCCCTCTACTTCTTCCCCTTTATCAGGTGACAGCCCTGCCTCAGCTCTGGCTCCTTTATACACCCTCTGTGAGGTGGCTGGGATGGAGGGAATTGTCCAGGTCCATACCCCATTTTCACTTTCTTATCTCTCCCAAATCAAAAAATGACTAGAATCTTTCCAGTCCAACCCAGACACATACATTAAGGAATTCAGATATCTCACCCAGTCTTATGATCTCACCTGGCATGATATTTCTATGATTCTCACTACTACTTTGCCCCCCAAGGACAGGGAGCAGGTCTGGATAATGGCTCAACAACAGGCAGATGAGGTACATGCCCAAAATAATAGGAGGCCTGTGGGAGGTGTCATCATCCCTTTCATGGACCCAAATTGGGACTACCAGGCCAGCCTCAGGGACCTGGATCTCTGGGATAATAGGATCACACACATACTTCACAGCCTCCAAAAGGCTACTCACAAGTCAGTCAATTATGACAAGCTTAGCGAAATTACACAGAGATCCACCAAAAATCCCAGTGAGTTCCTAACCCACCTCTCTGAGGCTTTACATAAACACGTATAGACCCAAACTCCCATGCAGGCATGCCCTTCTTACACACTCATTTCATTACCCAATCAGCCCCTGATATCCAAAAAAATGAAAAAACTTGAGGATGGTCCAAATACTACCCAATGAGACCTCCTCAATGCAGCTTTAAGGCTTTTAACAATAGGGAAGAGGAGGAGAAGAATAGATACAAAAGTGATCAAGCCAAATACCAACTCCTGGCTAATGCCATCCGAGGCTCACATACTCCTAAGGCAGTTGTCCCCAGGCTCAAGCCACCAGGGAACTGCTTCAAATGCAGTCAACTGAGCCACTGGGTATGGGCCTGTTCTTACACTAAGCCCCACCTATGCCCTGTCCTCACTGCAAACAGCCAGGTCACTGGGGGTTGACTGTTCCACTCACCAGAGAGGGAGTGGCCCAGTCCCTAATCCACAACCTTTAGCTCCATGGCCATCCCTACTGGAGCTTCTCAGCTTTGCCCAGGAGGAGGATTGACGATGCCCAGGGCACAAGGCCCCCACAAAGATCACCACATGTGAGCCCAGGGTAACTCTCCTTGTAGTATGTAAGCTGATCTCTTTTGTCATCAATGCAGGGGCCACTTACTCTACCCTTTCTGAATATGAAGGACCAACAACTCCATCATCTATCACAATAGTAGGGGTCACAGGATCAGAATACTGCTCACAGATCACTCAACCCCTTTCCTGCACCCTGCATCACACCCAATTCACACAAATTTTTAATAATGCCTCAATGCCCAACCCCCTTACTGGGACAAGACATCCTTTCCAAATTCAAAGCTACCCTTACCCTAAACACTTTAACTCCAGCTACAATAATCCTGTTACAGACTGCCCCAGAACTGGGCCCTGAGTCTTCCATCTTCCCCTTCACCTTGGACAAGGTTAATCCCGTAGTATGGGGCACTTCTTCTCCTGCTATTGCTATGCACCATTCCCCTATCCTTGTTAAGTTGAGGAAGCCCTCTTTGTTTCCTAATGTCCCACTATACCCCATTGCTAACAAACACCTAATAGGCTCCTCCTATGAGGATTCACGAGCCCAAACTGTTGCTCTCCTTAATTTCCTGGCCTCCAAGGGATATCAAGTGTCCCCCAACAAGGCCCAAATTTCTTCTCCTTCAGTCACCTATTTGGGAGTCCATCTCACCCCCATAACAAGGGAGATAAAGGTAGATTGCAAAAGTTTAATTACTAAACTACCAACTCCTACCACAAAGAGTGAAATTCTCTCTTTCCTGGGGCTTACAGGCTATCTCTGCATGTGGATTCCCAACTTTGGTGTTTTAGCAAAACCACTTTGTGATGCAGCTAAGGGGGAACCCCACAATTCCTTTAGACCCCACAAAGCCCATTCATTCCTCCTTCCAGCAGTTGAAAGCCACTCTCCTTACAGACCCAGCTCTTTCTCTCCCCAACTTATCCCATCTGTTTGTCCTATACATCAGGAAAACACAGGGATTGGCGGTTGGGGTTCTGTGACAAGAGGTGGGAGATATCTTCTCCCCCATTGCATCTTTCCAAACAACTGGATACCACAGCTCGAGGATGGGCTCCCTGTTTATGGGCCTTGGTGGAAGCTGCCCTATTAACACAAGAAAGCTCTAAACTAACTTTTGGACAACAAACAGTCATTTGTTCCCTCCATCTTCAAGACCTTCTCAGCCATAAGGCCAAGTCAATTCTCTCCCCTTCCCACCTACAGCTTATTCACCTTACTTCCATTGAAAATTCCCAGTTCTGCTTTAAATCCAGCCACTCTCATCCCAAAACACTCATGACCCTTAGAACACAATTGCATGGAGGCTTTAGATCTCTTTCTCAATCCCTTTCCACACATCTCCCCGCATCTCATTATGCAGCCCCAACATACATGGTTCATAGATGGGAGCGCCACCTCCATGCCCACCTGCCAGGTGGGTTATGCCATAGTTAATCTAACACAAGCTATTGAGGCTGCCCCCTCCCCACAACACCACTTCCCAACAGGCAGAACTCATTGCCCTAACCTGAACTCTCACTCTAGCAAGTAACAAATGAGTCAATATATACACTGACTGTAAGTATGCTTACCACATCCTACACTCCTGTGTGGCCATATGGAAGGAAAGCGGATACATGACCACTCAGGGAGGGTCCATAAAAAATGGACATCTTATCAAGATACTTCTTTAGGAAACACAACTCCTGAAGGAGGTTGGGGTTATACACTGCAGAGGACACCAAACCTCCAATGACCCCAGAGCCCAGGGAAACAAACTGATAAATCTAACTGCAAAATGGTCTGCTCAATTACCAGATCCCCACTCTTCCTCTCCTGCTCAGGTCCTTTGCATGGCCCCTACACCCTTACCCCAATACACACCCCAAGAAATACAACAACTCCAACAGTTGGGAGCACAGAGAAAGGACAACTTGTATACTCTCTCCAGTTGCTATGTCC
>NW_007734033.1:87510-91325 GCF_000696425.1 Galeopterus variegatus | reverse complement strand
CAGAGGATGCTACAGCAGTAACACATGCTCTCACCTCAGAAATCATCCCTCGTTTTGGCTTGTCCACCAGTCTCCAGTCTGATAATGGCCTTGCATTCATTTCCCAGATTACACATCTCACAGCACAGGCATTGCATACCAAATGGGACTTACATATACCATACCAGCCTCAGTCATCAGGCAGAGTAGAAAAAGCCAATCACCTCATAAAAACACACCTCGCCAAGCTGTCCATGGAACTTCACCTCCCTTTGACCCAACTTCTCCCTCTAGCACTCACTCACTTGCGAACTGCCCCCTGCAAACCCACTGACTTCAGCCCCTTTGAACTTATGTATGGTACACCTTCACTCTTACACTTCTCTCTTCCAGCTCATCACCTTTAGGCCAGTATCTCCCTTCTTTGTTGCTCATTACGAATCTTCTTTAGGGACAGGCCAACCTTCTATTACCTCATCCTTTTCCCCCCACCCCCTCAGACTTTAAATTGAGCCTGGGACAGCAAGCATATGTTAAAACTCAAATCCCAAAGCCCCTCTCACCATGCTGGGAAGGGCCTTATACAGTAATTCTCACCACCCCCATGGCAGTAAATGTACTAGTAAAGGCCCCTTGGTATCACTTATCCTTGGTAAAACTAGCACCTGAGACTTTACCCGAAGAATCTGTTAACACCAAGCCAGCGGGTTCCTTCTGCTCAACCCCCAACCCTACATCTCCTTACACTTCATCCATTTTAGGACTCACAAAATTGAAAATCTCCGGGACCTCCACTCTTGCCCCAATCCCAGAAGAAGGATGATGTTTCCCCCAGCTGTTATTCTTTCACTCTTGCAGGCCCACTTCACGTCCTTCACACAGGAGCTGCTCCAAGACTGGTCCCAACCTGCCACCTCCAGTGTTGAAGACATCCTTGAGTGGGTAACTGAATTAGCCTGGCAGGGCGCCCTCTGCGATAACACTCCCAACGAGGTTACCCTCTCCTCCTTTTCCTACTATGCACCCTCTCAAATTCTCAGCCCCTAAACACTTGCCTTTTCTCTTCCTCTTGCTTCTTTTCCTAACAGAGACATATGCCACATCCTGTTCACAATGTATAACCAAGGTCTGGGTGGGTGCAAGGACACTTTTCAACCTGCCATGTCTGCCACCCAGAATCTTCGGGATACCCTACAGGACACATTCACATCCATGACATATGTTTCCACAACATGCTATGACCAGACAACTGTCACATCATGTTCTTATGGGGATAAAAACTACTGGATAATTCTTTCCAAAGGGGATTCTGCTGGAGTCCAGTGTCCCCCACCCCCTGACAAAAGCATTTCTGCTTTACCCAAACCACTGAACCACTCACCTAGGCTATAGCAATGGGGTGGTGGACTTCAGGATAAAACACATCAGACCCCTAACCATGATGGGACTTATCTTTCTTCTTGGTCCCTGCCTCTTTTGGTGTTTCTCTAATTTCTTACAGGAACGCATACAGGCTTTCACCAACCAAAAAGTTGTCAAATTGTTCCTGGGAGGAGGGTATCAGCCCTTGAGAACCAACGACCCTTCCCCAGAAGAATACAGCCTCCCCACACGAAATCGATACCCTGCACCTAATTGTTTTACCCGTCAACATAAATCTTTTATATTTTTCTTATCTTTGCCCATCTCCAGCAGGAAGAAGCTTCAAAAGAATGAGACTTTGCCTCTTTTCCATTCTCCCTATACTTAAAAGGTGGGAATGATGGATCTTGGATGTGACTGGTGCCATTTTACACACTTTGAGCACAAAATGGCCACCAGCCTTTCCCTTGTGGTTTCTGAGAGATAGAAACTCCTCTACTTTCGCATGGGTGCAACCTTCCACTTGATTGCAGCAGCCAGCCTTATCTTCCACACCAGCACCAAAGCCCTCCCTGATTATGTCAGCCTTCCCTACAGCCTGTACAAGCCTCCCACCCTGACACCAGCTGCTGCTCTCCATTTTGAGTGTAGCCTGGCAGATTATTTTCCTTTAGTAAAGGTTGATTGGTACCTGGCATATTGGCTCACTTTCTTTCACATGATAGATATTTTTATCCTCTATTTTCAATCCATTCATCGTGTCCTTTTCCTTGCACCCTTTAAATATAACACAAATTAATTTATTTTTCCCCACAACCTTAACAACCATTGTATCTTACCTGTATTACTAAAATAGTAGCTTAGAACAAAGGTTGCAAACTTTTTCTGTAAAGAGTGATTCTGCAAATATTTTGGGCCAGGTTTTCTGTATGGTCACTGTCACCACTATTATTATATTGCTAAAGCAGTCAGAGAAAACAAGTAAATAAATCAGCTAGGCCATGTATGTGTACCAATAAAACTTTAAAAACCAAGCAAATTTGATTAAGGAGCAGTTGTTTGCCAACCCCTACAAACTAATCTACTTGTATCCACTCTTATCTTTCCTAGCTCACTTTCCACTTTTCAGTTAAGATATTTTTGAAACAAAAATCTGAGTATTTACCCCTTTCCAATGAAACTTTAAATGATGTTGCACCTCTCTTAATATAAAATCAAACATCCTACAATAACTATAAAGCCCTGCATGGTTTTCCCTACTTAGCCAGTATCCTTTACCTAGTAAACATTTTGGCATCTTTATGCTCTTAGATCAGTTTTACTTCTTGGTAGAAGACTTTCCTGGCCACCTCTAACAGGTAAAATCTTCCTATTCGACACCTCCGTATTTTCTTGCACATCTTCTTATACAACTACTCACAGTCAAAACTTTGCATGTCTCTATAATTAGTTGTTAAATAGCTACTATTTTTAAAAGTTAATATTTCTGTGATCTTTAATCGAATAAGTACTCTTAAAATGTATTATGTGTATTATATCTCCAAATGCTCACAGTAGAGGAGATAAAAAACAAATTATGTCTAATTTTCAGGTTATAAAACTAATATCTCAAAATAATAACTTGAGTTAAACAGCAAAAGAATTGCTTCTGTATCAACCAACCCAGTTAGACTGACTTCATAGTCCCTGCCTTACCCACTATAAAAAATGGTTGTCCCTTCAATAAGATTGAGAGATCTTGGTTTTATATTCTTAATACATTATTGTGCAGATAAGTATATATACTTATCACTGCATGCAGTCGTAAAATTATTGAAATTTATTCTTACACAAAAGAGACTGTATGCTCTATAATACAAGTATAGGGATGCTGAAAACTTGGATTTTTACATAGAAGAGAAAGGAGTAGGTCAAATTGATGCTTTGAAGCAAGAACACAAGCTGGGCTGCTACTATTATGGAGAGGAAATCATGCTTTGTCTCCTACTGTTTTCCTTTTACTAAGAGGAAGGAAACAAAGTATCCAGTCCTTCCTGTTCACCTAAGCAGCTTGCCAATACTAAGGATACAGGGGATTGCCAAAAAGATAGAACATAAGAGTCCAAAGGCCAACAGAGAACATAATCAAATTCGTGTCAACGAGATTTTCTGGTTACCTGGACATAATTATTTTTATTTTATTTTATTTCAATAGAGGTAAAGACTTTTTTTCAATATAGTTATTAAACATGCTATGCATAGTATTTTTGTTCGAATGATTGTTTATACTTTTATTTGTAGGTGATTTCCTTTACAAAATGATATATAGGTTTGTTCTTGTATTTTCACTTTCTACATGTACAGCCCTAAAAGTATGTGATCAAAGAATTCTGTGCTTTTTGGATGGGGACATGGGGAACTTGCTCCTGTACAGGTTACAGAAAATTCAAGATTTTCCAAGATTTATGAAAAATAGCTATGGGAAGACTGTTTTT
>NW_007734033.1:84442-86363 GCF_000696425.1 Galeopterus variegatus | reverse complement strand
TTTTTTTTGTCCTTTTTGAGATCGGCCACACCGCGCTCAGCCAGTGAGTGCTGTGACTGCACCGGTCATCCCTATATAGGATCCGAACCAGCGGCGGGAGCGCTGCTGCGCTACCCGCACCGCACTCTCCCGAGTGCGCCACGGGCTCGGCCCTGCATTTTATCATTTCTGCAATGGAACTATATCATTAGTATAAGAATAAAATGCATTTGTTTTACCATTTAAACTATTCCTCCTGTTAAATGTTAATTCTCTGGGGTGAGTTTTCTTTTCTTTCTTCTCTGTGAGGTATAACCTAGTTTTACCTTTATTAAATCACTCTCTCAGGTTGGTAGAGATGTTTTATTCAATTGAAAGTAAATCATTGGCTGGCCACAGTAAAACAGAGAAACCCTGAATCCGTAGATCCTTTTTCCCCCCCCAGAATCACAGTTGTGAGACATCTTCTTTTAAATTATAAGCTAAAGAAATAGGTACATATGATTTAACATTGTAAGTATAACCTATCTTTTGGGAATTGCTCTAAGCAACGTGTATTCTTATGTAAGAAAAAAAAAAAATAAAATTCCCCTGGGTTCTTCTAAGAATTTTGTTTGATTTGTGTTTACTCTTGATCTACAGACCACCTTCCAGATATACCCCATTTCTCTAGTCTCTAGTCTGTGTAATATGAGGCTGGATTTCATAGATTCACATTTAATACTATATTAGAAAACATTTACATGAGTTGAGAAAATAATCAAATACAAAAGCAGGTGATGGGAATAAAAAAAAAACACATTATGAATTTATATATTTCTTCTTTCATTCAAATACACATTTGAGTGCTTAAATGTAGAGAAACTGTTTTTTTTTGGGGGGGGGGTTGTTTGCTTGTTTTTATTCTGTGAGATTCAAAAGATGCTTGAGACAGATGCAGTGGCTTTTAATGTTTCAAAGCCTAATAGAGTACTTTAGGTCTAAATANCAGTTCTGTACAGTGACTGTTAATACAGGATTATTTAATAACTTTTTCTCTCTTTCTCTGTTTCTTTCTCTCTCTTTTTCCACATATATACACATACACACACACTCACACACACAAGCATACACACACTTCAATACACTTAAAATTACCTTTCTGGAACTCAAATCCTTAAGAATAAATGAACATCCCCCCCAAAATGGACACACTAGATTCAGTGAAAGCTACAAAGGAATACAAAAGGTTGAGAAATCCTTTTTAAACCAGCAACATTACAAGTGCAAAAGTAATTACAATAAAAATGATCACACTGCCATAATTAAGAGAAGTGGTAATACGTATTGTGGAATGGGTATGAGTGCTAGACTTTTTTATATACTGCTTTGGGAATGATAAACTAACAGCTATTTTGAAGATCACTTTGGTTAAACATTCAAAATGCATTCAAATTTTCAGAATTTTTATCATTGTATTGGTATTTACTAATAATTTATTCACATGAAATAGTCACATGGTCAAATAAATAATAGTGAAATTATGTTTATTGATGTTTACTGCAATGTAGTTTAATGCCATGAAATAAAATTTACACTAATGCTGAATAATGATGTTTTGTTTGATTTAATAACTTCAGGTACATTTTTAATGCAATACTCTAAAATGAGATAGAGTTTTTAAAATGAAAAAATGTTCATGATATTTGGTATTTTTTATGATCTTTTATATAAGCCACATAAGAGCATATAAAAGAAGAAACGTGTCCTGGTTTGCTCTGGACAGTCTTGGTTTATGCTTCTTGCCCTAGTGTATTTGTGAAATGCACTCTCAAAATTGTCCTATTTTACATGATAAATTGGATGGTCAATCTATAAATGGTAGTATTACTGATGATTACTTCTTTTCAGCTGTTTTGCATTTTATCATTTCTTTTTTTTTTTTTTTTTTTTTTCCTTTTTG
>NW_007734033.1:76440-83083 GCF_000696425.1 Galeopterus variegatus | reverse complement strand
TGAGACAGATGCAGTGGCTTTTAATGTTTCAAAGCCTAATAGAGTACTTTAGGTCTAAATACGTCCTCAGGACTAATAGACACTGTATAACTACTATTTATCATATTGTAGTAAGTGAGGTTAAATTCTAGAAATAAAATAAGCTAGTTAATATCTCATATCCTGTAAGAAATTCAATCCAATAAAAAAAAACTAAAGCTAGCCAGAGAGAAAATGTGTAAAAGGAAGGGGCTTATGTAGGCCCTCAACAACAACAACAACAAAAAAAAGTTCCCTGGTAGTGATAATTTGAAGGCCTAACATATATAACTTGGCAAAAGTCAATGTCATCTAGTGATAAATACATTTTGGTGAGCAGTTGCTATTTATTTTTTAACTCTGCATATATTGTACTGAGTTTTTAGATGATTCCAAATACATTTGTAAATTTCCAAGTTGTGAGCTAAAAAAGATACCCATTCAATTAAATAACTCAATTTATATTTCCTTGTGGTGTCACTAGAGATTACTGCGAAACCTTTTTCAAATTTCAAGTGAAAAAAATAGAACTAAAGAGTGCCGACATATAAATTTCTTTTCTATTGATTATGCTGTAGTAACTATGACTGTGTTTTCCCATTGTCTGGACGTGGTAGTTATTATTTTATATAACGTGATTTTTTAAAATTAAGCACCAGCTATTCATTAGGTCTTGATATAATATATAGTAATATACTATTTTTTAAATAGGTTTCCTGCTGACATCCATCCAAATATCATGATAGCTGCAACATACTCTGTACTTTCCTGCTAAACACCATCCTATACTTAATGGTCATAGCAAGTCTTGCAATCTTATGACATAAAAAAGGATGTAAAAAATCCTTATACAGGATGTAAGTTATTTCTCTTTCATTATGCTATTGCTCTTTTTATCATAACTTTAAAAATAAACATTTAAATTTTGCAATTAAGGGCTATCATGAGGTTATGTTGAGTATAAAATTTATAGGTTTTAATTGAAAGGAGAAAGTCGAAAATTTAATTCTGTAGAATTTTGTATCAATTCCAAATAGTGATCCTATAGAATTACTTCTATAGAATTTTGTATCAATTTCAAATAGTGACAATACTAATTTCTTTTTTAACTGTTCTGATTGCTATTGTGGTGTAACAAAAACACCCAGAAACTTCTGGCATCAAACATCCACTTTATTACCCTCATTAACTCTGTGGGTCTCTGGAATTTGGGAAGGGAACCTCAGAAATAACCTGTCTCCCCTCCACTGTGTTTGGATCCTCAGCAGTACATAAAATCCAAAATCATCTGGAGTTCCCTTCATTCATATGTCTGGTGCCTGGGCTAGAATAACTCAAAGATTCATCTCAGCTGTAATTCTTGATCATAGCCTCTGTATGAGATTTTGCCATGTGGCTTGGGCGCCTCACAGGATTTCCTCCTCAAGGTAAACATCTTACATGGCAGATGAGGGCTAAGCATGAATGTTACCATGAAAAACATAGCAGCAATATGGCTTTTTAATGGCTTAGCCTTGGAAGTCTCATAGTGCAACTTCTATTATATTTTATTGTGTGAATAAGTCTACCCACACACAAGGGCAGGCTGTCTCAATGATAGGTCAAGGTATTTTCAACTAATTTTTTAAAAAGCCACAATTTTTAGATAGAATTATTTTCTTTAGATATGGCAACCACATACTGAGGAAAAATTGTCAGAATTAGTAGACTAGTTATAAACGATAATCTCAGAGATCATAAAATTCAACTTCTCATATTTGCATGTGAGAAAGCTAAAGACTATAGAAGCATAATTACCCATCTTTGGGCCTAGATAGATAGGTTGACAGATAGATAATAGAGAGACACTGGTAGAGCAAAGACTATAAACCAAATATCCTAATATTTTAAGGGCTGTATTTTATTTGGATTTCATAGATTATATCCTTAACAACATTATTTCCAATATTTGAGTGGCTTTGAGTCAGGAGTCTAATAACATAAATGGCTCCATGGTGATAGCCTTCCTTACACCAAGCCCATTTTATCACACAACTTAATCAGTCTCCCAACAAATAGATGATACCAGTGTACATATTTATTATTCTACAAGATTTCCTGTGCATCTTTAAAAAAAAAACGAAGATATTTTGGCTCTTTAACAGTATTTGGGCTTCCAACCAAGGTGAAGTGATAGGACCCAGATATATTGTCCTACCTGAACAAATAAACAGAAGACTAAGCTTTATAAACAGTGATATTCAAGATCTCATAGGGTTTTCACTCAGGTTTTCATCACAGTAGTGTTCGGAACATTACTGAGAGGAAACTACCCACAGCTGGTGAAAGAACCATCCAAAAATATTAGAGGAAAAGTACCTGGAACTCACAGAGGGCCAGGAAGAGTGTCTATTCTCACCAGCCACATTAGAGAACTTATAGTTCAAGGGTCACTGATCCTTATAGATCAAGAGTATACAGAAGAGCCTTATCTTAGTAGTGGTAAATAATAAGTCCTAGATTAACCACTGTTGTCCTCTGTAACAAATTTTAAAAGCAACACCTGAAATGATCCAAATGTTTTTAAGTTACTTAACTGCATATCAGAACAAGCTTCAGAATATGAAAATCCAAAATTATTCAGTACAAACAAGGCAAAATATACAATGATTAGCACCCAATCAAAAATTACCAGGCATTTAAAAGTGCAAGAAAATTGACCCATAATGAGAAGAAAAGCCAATCAATTAAAACTGACCCATAACTGACACAGATATTAGAATTAGCAGGTAAGGATATTAAAACAGATGTTCGATTGCGTTCCATGTGTTCAAAACTTAAGTAGATCCATATAAGATACTGAAAAGATCCAAACTGAAAAATTTGACCTGAAAACTATAATAACTAAGTGAAAAATACACTGGATGGGATTAAAAATAGATTCACTAGTTTAGAAGAAAACGTTAGTGAACTTGAACTAAAAACAATAGATTGCATTTGATATTATTAAATGTTTGTCTCCATGAAAATAACAACATGGTTATTAGATGTTTACAGGACCACTTGGAAAAATGAGTCTAGTTTCTGAAACATCACATGGGAATAAAGTCACAACAGATCAGGAATACCTACATTTTACACACACACACACACACACACACACACACACACACACACTCAATAAGTATTGTGTTAAGCCACTGAAATATCATAGTTTATTAGTTCCAAAAGTTACCAGCTTCCCACTAACACAGAAATAATTTTCATAATATTCTTAGAAATTGTTGGCATTATTTTAGAAACTTCATGTAAAGTTATGCAATTTACACTGCAAATTTTACAGAGAAAAACTAAATCATGCAATAAATTTTATTTTAAACATGATTTTGAATAATGCTTCAATTAAAGCATAAGAGCTACTAGAACTCTACATAGAATTATCTATGTAAAAGATAATTCAAATTATTTAAAAAACAAAAGCTTTACTCTAATTCTGTATGGTTTTAAAATTTTTACTGAGTAGAAATCCAGGCAAATGTATAACAGCATACTTAAAGTATACTGAATTAAAGCACACAATTTGGGCACAAACTGTGATCTTGTATAAGTTTTCTAAATCACTTTAAACCCATTTTTCAACACTACAGTGAGGAGATTGTAAATAAAAAAAAGGAGGTTCCATGCTAACAGTCAAGTGATTCAAAAGCATCCAAAGTCTTGAATAATTCCCAGGTTAGGAGCTAGTGGTAATATTCACTTATTCTGTCAGGTTACTTCGTTTGACCGGTTGTTTGGTTTAGTGAGTGAAAATTACATATTAGGCACTATGACTTTTGCTGGGAAGCAAGAACAGGGAAGATCATCTCTGCACCTAAATAGTTGGCAATCAAGTAGAGATAATTAGAATAAAATACATGCATGCACAGGGTGATGGAAGGGAGTTTCTGGCATGGGCAAACATCCCCACCTTAGAATCAGAGTAGAGTTCAGAGAAAAATAAACAATTTAACACAGCTTGAAGAAGGAGTGGGAGGTGAAGGTTTGTGAAACATTGTAAGCACAGGCAACTTATGCAAAAGTCCTGAAATGTGATTGTATGGTGTTAAGGAATAGAAAATTATTTAGTATAGCTAAATCTTATGGGTGAAATGGCATTGAAAGCAAAGGATAGATCATAATGGACCTTTGTGGTCACCTGTAGTTTAGGGGAAAATGTAGGCCTATTCTTTGTAACTCATAATTTCTGTTGTCCATTTATGAGGCTACTTCAAAAAGTTCATGGAAAGATAAGTATTGTATTTTAATTTGATTTTTCCATGCACTTTTCAAGTACCCTTGTATATTATCTAATCTTGTTGTGACATCTTCTTTTTGAGAAAATTCTGCTATTTCTATTGTGATCCACTAAAATGTGTAGGTCAGGCTGATAGAAGAAAATAATAATTTATTTCCCCAATGCTTTAGACTCCCAGCGAAAGAGAGAATCTGCAGAGGAGTCTATGCTTACCACTTTAGTGAAATAACAATTAACATAAATATCATTTATGTTAATATTAAGGGAAAAAAATTGAAAAACTGTGTCCACGTGGTAGTAACTGTATACACTATACATATCACTCTCTAAAAAAATTATGGCCAACCAATTGTTTAAATTATAAAATAATACAAAACTGAACAGGAAATGTTAATATAAGATTTCTCTGCCATTTCTCATCTTCCTTCCATACCAAGATGTCCTATACAAATAGAAATTTATTTTCTATGTGTTAAATCACATTCCAACCTGATTTCATCTTTGAATGAATTCTCATCTGTTTTCAGAACTTTGGGATTTCAATGGGGATTCTCCTAGACTTTCAAAAAATTGAAGAAGAGGAATATTTCCAAACTCATTCTACAAAGCCAACATTAACCTTATGCAAAAACCAGAAAGAGATAAAACAAAGAAAGAAAACTACAGGCTAATATCTCTAAGGAACATAGATGTGAAAATCCTCAACAAAATACTAGTAAACAGAATCCAACAACATATTAAAATGATCATTCATCGTGATCAAATGAGATACATCTTAGGGATGCAAGGATGTTTCAATACATGCAAATCAAGAAAAGTGATACATGACATCAACAGAATGAAGGAAAAAAATAAACAAATATTTGATCATTTCAATGGATGCAGAAAAAGCATTTGACAAAATCCAACACTGCTTCATGATAAAAACACTCAAAAAACTAGGTATAGAAGAAATGTATCTCAACACAAGAAAGGCCATACAGGACAAAGCCACAGTTAATATCAGACTGAATAGACAAAAAATTGGATACATTTACTCTAAGATTGGAACAAGAGAAAGATTCCCACTTTTCCCACTCTTATTCAGGATAGTACTGGAAGTTCTAACCAGCACAATAAGGCAAGAGAAAGCAATAAAGGACATCCAAATCAGAAAGATGGAAGTCAAACTGTCACTACTTACAGATGACATGAACATATACATAGAAAAACCTAAAATGTCAACCAAAAAATTACTAGAACTAATAAATGAATTCAGTGTAATGGCAGGATACAAGGTCAATACACAAAAAAAGCAATAGCCTTTCTATACGCTAATAATGAAATAGCTGAAGAAGTAAAGAAAGTAATCATGTTCACAATAGCTCCCCCAAAATGAAATACATAGGAGTAAATTTAAAGAAAGAGATGAAAGACCTTTGCAATATGAGCTATAAAACATTGGTTAAAAAACTGAAGACGACACAAATAAATGAAAAGATATCCCATGTTCACAGGTTGGAAGAATTAACATCACCAAAATATCCATATTACCCAAAGCAATCTTTACATACAATGCAATCACGATTGAAATACCAATGACATTTTCACAGAAATAGAAAATATGATCTTAAAATTTGTATAGTACCACAAAAGACACCTTGTAGCAAAAGCAACCTTGAACACAAAGAACAAAGTTGGAAGCATCATACTTCCTGACTTCAAAATGCACTATAAAGGCGTAGTAACCAAAACAGCCTGGTACTGGCTTAAAAATAGACAAATAGACCAATGGAACAGAACAGAGCACAGAAATAAACTCACCACACTTACAGCCACTGATTTTCAACAAATATACCAATAATATACATTGGGGAAAGGACAGCTTCTTCAATAAATGGTGCTGGGAAAACTGGATATCCATATGCAGAAAACTGAAAAAAAAAAAAAAAACAACTGTCTTTCACTATACATAAAATTCAACTCAAAATGGATTAAAGACCCAAATTCAAAACTGGAAGTTATGAAACTACTAGAAGAAGGCATAGGGGAAACACTACATGAAATGGGAATGGGAATGCTTTTACGAATGAGACCAAAAACGCATGGGCAACTAAAGCAGAGATACACAAATGGGACTACATCAAACTAAAAAGCTTCTGGGGCCGGCCCGGTGGCGCACTGTGCTAGTGCGCCGCTTGGGAAGCGCGGCGGCGCTCCTGCCGAGGGTTCGGATCCCACGTACAGACCGGTTCCCGCTCAGTGAGCGAGGCGCGGGGGCAACACCGAGGGTTGCAATCCCGTTGCCGGTCCTGGTCCGGTACGGGGGCGACACTGAGGGTTGCAATCCGTTGCCGGACACGGAAAAAGACA
>NW_007734033.1:59595-75440 GCF_000696425.1 Galeopterus variegatus | reverse complement strand
CTTCTTCAATAAATGGTGCTGGGAAAACTGGATATCCATATGCAGAAAACTGAAAAAAAAAAAAAAAAAAACTGTCTTTCACTATACATAAAATTCAACTCAAAATGGATTAAAGACCCAAATTCAAGACTGGAAGTTATGAAACTACTAGAAGAAGGCATAGGGGAAACACTACATGAAATGGGAATGGGAATACTTTTACGAATGAGACCAAAAACGCATGGGCAACTAAAGCAGAGATACACAAATGGGACTACATCAAACTAAAAAGCTTCTGCACAGCAAGGGACACTATCCACAAAGCAATGAGACAACCTACAGAATGGGAGAGAGTGTTTGTAAACTACACGTCAGACAAGGGCCTAATCTCCCAAATACATAAGAAAATTAACTCAAGAGCAAAAAAACCCAAATAACCCAGTTAAAAATTGGGCAAAGAACCCGAACAGGCATTTCTCAAAAGAAGACATACAAATGGTCAACAAGCACATGAAAAAATGCTCAAAATTACTAATCATCAGGGAAATGCAAATTAAAACCACAATGAGATGTCATCTCACCCCAGTTAGAATGGCTATTATGAACAAGACAAAATAACAAATGCTGAGAAGGATGTAGAGAAAAAGGAACTCTCCTACATTGTCAGTAGGAATGTAAATTGGTGCAGCTATTGTGGAAAACAGTATGAAGGTTCCTTAGAGAACTAAAAATAGATCTACCTTATGATCCAGCTGTGGCACTACTGGGAATATGCCCAAAGGAAATGAAATCAATATATCAAAAAGACACCTGCACTCCCATGTTCATAGCAGCACTATTCACAATAGCCAAGAGATGGAATCAACCTAAACACCCATCAACAGATGAAAAGACAAGAAAAACTGTGATATATATCCACAATGGAATACTATTCAGCTGTAAAAAGAAATAATATCTATCATTTGGAGCAACGTGAATAGAACTGGAAACCATCATGGTAAGTGAAGTAAGCCAGAAACCGAAAGACAAATACTGCATGGTCTCATATGTATAATCTAAAAAAAAAAAAAAAAAAAAAAAAAAAAAAAAAAAAAATACATTATGTGAAATAAGCCAGACACAGTGAAAAATACCACATGTTCTCACTCATATGTGGGAGCTAAAAAAGTGGACCTCAGAGAAGTAGAGAGTAGAATAGTTGTTACCAGAGACTGGGAGTGGAAAAGAGTGGGAGAAGGGAGAAATGGTGGACTAAAAGGTACAAGTACAAAAGTTTGCTATCTACTCTAAGCAAATCATCGAGCAGTACATGCACGTACTGAAACAACACACTATACCCCACCAAAATAAATATAAATGCAATTTTAAAAAAGTTACTACTACTACTTTGGAAAAAATGTTGCATTATAAAAGGTACAAAAAATTACATTGTAAACAGAGATTAATATAAGAAAATTATCTTATAGAAAGACAGTATCTAACTTAACGCAATAGAATGTATAACATGTTGGGAAGTAAGTAAGGTAACATACATGAAGATTAGTCAGCCTTGGAGACAGAAAGGTAGAGCTACTGAAACAAAAATTGTTACCATCCACAAAAATACAATATAGGTTAAGTGGAGAATAATTCAACAAAATTTGGGTACCTTATCCCTTTAATGGATATATCTTAGTCTGCTGTCCTTAAAATGTTAACACGTTTAGCTCCTCTTGTCTGATTCAATGCTCTGCAAACAATCTTCTAATTTCAAATTAATTTTCATCAAGATTTGCCTACAGAGAGAGAGAGCGAGCGAGCGAGTATTGTTCATGTGGCCATTAGTGTTCTTATCCATGTATCACTGTTTTTTTTATTGTTTATGAATATTTACGGGGTACAAAGAGGACCGTCCCAATATGTGATGGCCAGATCAATACTGACAGCCTGCCCATTACACGAATTGCAATTGTGTGGGGGACATGTATAATTGTATTTATCCACTGTGTGGTAACACATTAAAATTATGATTACATTCATTAGCTAAAGGGTTTAGTTCATATGCCCCTGCCTCTGACAAAGAACTCACTCTTCTGTGTGCACACAAAACAAAGTTCTCAGGCATACAAAGCACACTTGAGTATTTATAAGTACATCATAATAATATTAACCTTTGTAATTCTCTTGGGAGCTAACCACCAAACTTTTCTTGGCAACACAAAATCTGGTCTTGTGCCTGTTTATATTTAAATTTCTATAGTACTTAAGGTATCTAAGTGTACTGTTCCTCTCTTCAGTGTGCCCACCGATTGTAATAATACCCTGTTTTTTACATTCTCTTCTGAGCTACATTCTCGGGTAGCTTTCTTGTCATTAATTCACGGTCATCTCACTCAACAGTTAGATCAAGTACAGACTTTTATTTAGGAGTTCTTTTCTGTTGACTCTTTCACAAAGGGGTTATGATTTAGTCTAATTCTATTCTGCTCTTAGAGAATGATTTGCAAAGAAAAAGATACTTATTTCCCACTTATGTTGGTTTAGCTACATTCTTGCTATCATCTCTAGCCTTTATAACCAAGGCACTATAATGACATCTCAAAAAAATTGAGGGACAAATCATAGGAGATTTTACATAAGTACTTAACCTGAAAATATAAAAACCTTCAGTGCTAGTAATTGCAACACACTGCCATCAATATCTTTATTATTTTGTCCTATACAATTTTTTCTACAGAAGTTCATAGATATGTATATAAAGCAATTCATGGTAACATGGTTTGCAATAGCAAAAAATAAGAAAAAAAAAAAGAAACAGTCTAAATGTTCATTTAGTAGAAACTATCAAAGTATTATATTATATACATAGAATGAAACAATACACATTTATTAAAAAGAACTAGGAGCATTTAAAGGGAAAGATATAAACAAAAAAGATGCATATGTCAATAAAATCACATAGATCTTCAGCAGACTTGAAGGTATTTAAGGGCAATATCTAAGTATACTAAAAATATATTCCTTTCTTCTACTATAAATTGCATTGCACCATGCTGGGAACATAAAAAGAGTCAATAAGTATGAATGTATAATTAAATGATATGCATCTTCATTTTGCTTTACTCTCAAGGTAGACACTAGAATAAATCTAAGGTAACAAAACTAACTGCCCAATTGGGAGGATCATGTAAAACAAGATAAAGAATAAATCACTTAAAACTAATGTAGACTCAGATGGAAGGTTCTATCGAAATACTAAAAATGATATTATTGCATTATTATTTATTACAATGACTATGTTAGGACTTTTACATAAATTTATTCATTTCATTCTTACACTAATTATATGATAAATATTATTGTTATTCTCCTTTTACATATAAACCATAAAAAGTTAGGTGACTATACCAAGTTCTAAGTACTAGAAAGTGGTACAACTGAGATTCTAATCCTGAAAATCTGACTTCTAAACTCAGGATAGCTTAAATAGCAATGAACTTATTTTGCTTAACATTGTACTTTTTAAAAATAATTTACCTTGAGTTCAGTTTATTTGAAAATTTATATGCTTTTTTGAATGTTTAATTAAAATAATTTACCTTGAGTTCAGTTTATTTGAAAATTTATATGCTTTTTTGAATGTTTAATCCACTGAAACACAAATCTGAAAAAAATTTAAGTATTATCAAATATTTTTAGGTGTAAAAACATGAAATAGTATTTTTTCAATTAGAAATTATTTTACAATCATCATTGAGCATTACATTTTAACAGCAAGCATACAAATTTAAGGAGATAGTTTGTTTCTGCTTTATAAAATGTTTCAAAAACAGGTTTATTGAGGTATAATGGGCATATAATAAACTGCATATATTTCAAGTGTATAATTTGATACATTTTGATATATCACTACAAGCAAGATAATAAACATTTATTACTCTCAAAATATTACTCTTGCCCCATTGTAATTCCTCCACAATGACCCTGACTGTCCAATCCAACAGTTCTTAGGCAATACATACATGAATAGAGTTATTTAGTATGCACTCTTTAATTGTTCGGCTTCCTTCACTTAGTACTGTGATTCTGGGATTCATCCATATTTTGTGTTTATCAATAATTCATTCTTCTTAATCTGGATAGTGTTTTATTGTATGGATATACCAAAATTTTTCTATCCATTCATTTGTTGAGGGTTATTTCAGATTTTAGAATACTAAATATAAAACTGCTATGAACATTCATGTTCAAGTCTTGGTATAGATGTATGCTTTCATTTCTTTTGGGTAAATACCTAGGAGAGGAATGGCTGAATCATATGGCTGGGTTGTGAATTTTTTAAGATACTGCCAAAATGGTTTTCAAAATACTTATTCCATTTTACATTTCTGACAGCGATGTGTGAGAGTTCCAGTACTTCAACATTTTTGACATTTTTTATGGTTAGTCTTTTTAATATTAGTTATTGTAATAGATGGGCAGTGATATGTCACTGTGGTTTTATTTTTTAGTTTTTAATTACTAATGATGCTGAGCATTTTTTCAAGTGCTTATTTGCCATCTGGAAGCTCCTGGCCCTCAGAGATTCAAGTAATCCTGAGAAAAGAATTTACATTAAAATTGTATTATTGCTCTCAGGTATCCCTAGATCCCCTGAGGTCAAGGAGGAGCTAAACAGAAGCTTTGACTCTTTCTTGTTCTTAAGACTGTGAAGACAAATGAGATCTGGGGGCCAGGACAATTCTATGAATCACAGCCATACAATGGCAGTGTGTGTGAATTTCATTACCAAGTAACTACACCTAGTGCTGAACAGTTTTGAGAGTATACTATCATTTGGGAAAAAATAATGAAAAAAATGAATGTAAATTTGCATTCTAAAAGTATGCAGAAAAATCTTTATAAACATATACAAGAAACTAACAAAAACATGCTTTTGTTTTGTTTTGTATAAAAAAAATGGAAACCAGTTACAAGAGTAAGATTTTTAATTCCACTTTTTCACTACTTTTGGGTTTTGAATCATACAAATGTACTGTTTATTAAAAATAAGTACAAGCAAAATGAAACAAAACAAAAATGGGACAAGAAACCTTTTTTATTTTGGCACTTGGAGCAGAAAATAAAAATGTTAATTCCCATTATTTTTATTTAATTGGGTACTGTTCCTGTTAGATTTGGGAGGACACATGTAATAAATAGTCTTAATATTTAAATGCAGAATAACCCATGCTCAAGGATAGCCAAGAAATTATTTTAAAAGAAAAAGATTAATAGGAGACTTTCTATTCCAAATGTCAGAAAAAATTAAGACATTCAGCAAAATCAATACAGAAAAGAACAAAGAATCAAGTATATCTAAAATTTAATGACCAAATAGATAACATGACTCAGGAGGAAAAGTTAAATTATTTTTACGTTCATTTCCTTTATACAGTTGCATCTCCTTCACATTCTCAACACTTGGTATGTATGACCAGTCTTTTCAGTATTTGCAAAACTGGATATCCACCTGGAAAAATTAAATCTGAAAAGTTCCTTACATAGCATGAAAAAATAGTCCAAATATGTACGGTAATTTTTTAAAAAAAATAATAAATGGAATGTAAGACTGCATCCTGCAAAATCTAGAGATCGAAGATTTGACCACATAAAATATGTTTTCAAAATGAGCTTTTAATGGAATTTTGTGCCATTACTAAAGTAAGCTGTCAAACAATTATTTCAATTAATAGTTGCCATGTATAAGACAGAAAAACGAGTAAGATGTATAATATTCCCAGAGCTATTACAGATTGATAAATTGAAACATAATTCAATATAAAAACAGAAAAATAATCTATATTAACAGAAAATTCACAGAGGAACAAGTGGCAAAAGCCCCAAAGTAAGCCATAAAACCTAGAAAGGTCTCCCTTTTCCTTTCTAACTTTTCCCTTGAAGACCTTCATTCCAAAGGGATCCTGCCCCATACCCATAAGGAAAGGAATGCTACACAAAGAGGACAAGAATCATCTGAACAGACAGGCCTTGCTGGGTTTCACCCCTCAGTCTTCTACCATCAGATTATATGCTTTTGTCCAATCACACTTCTACACAGCTGTCCATCCTTCACTGAACCTAAGCATAAAAACAGTTTTTTCTGGGTCTTTGGATCTTTATTTCTGAAGGCTCCTGTGTCGCATAAAACTTCGATTAAATAAATTTGTTAATGCTTTTCTCTAGTTAACCTGTCTTTTGTTATAGGCCGTGCCCATTATGATTGGTGAGGCAATGTGTCACACCTTCCTGCCCCTACATTAATGACCACGAGATAATGGCTTATTACTTAATTTCCATCAGAAATGCCAAAGTTAAAAGGAATTACAGTCAGCCCTACATATCTGCAGGTTCTGCATTATAGAATTTATTGAAACATAGATCAAAAATATTTGACAAAAAAACCCAATAAAAATAACAATACAGCAATAAAAATAAGGAAAATAAAAAATAATATGACAACTATTTACATACTATTTACATTGTATTAGGTATTGTAAGTCATCTAGAGACGATGTGTGTAGGTGATATGCAAATACTGTCATTTTATATTTGTTTAAGGGACTTGAATATCTGTGCCTTTTGGTATCCAAGGTGGGTCCTGGAAGCAGTCCCCCAGCAATAATTGCCAGATGACTGTACAACATCTACTGCTGTCAGGGATTGAGGGAGAAGAGGGTACATTCACTTATCACTGTGGGTAATGCAATGTGTTACAGCCATCTGCAATGTAATCTGACAATATGCATTGAAAACAAGAATACAAAAACTTTGACTCAGAAAAAAAGAAAGCAGTTTGCAAGGATAAATAAATGAACATGTTTACAACAACATTAGCAGAGAACAAAGATAAATGTCTATTCATGGAAAACGGTTGAATAAATCAAAGTATATCTATGCCATAGAATATCATGTAGTGTTTATAAGAAATGATTGACAGACATACTAGTTTACTCAAGTGAATTTCCATGTTGAAAAAGAGAGTTAAGATGTAAAAATATATGCAGTGAGGTATCATTTTTGTAAAGCAAAAGGAAAAAAATATAAGCTCTATATTCATAAGTGTAAATAAACACACTATAATAATACAAATATTAATAATAGTATAAATTTTATTATTTAATTACATAAGCTTAAATAAAATTACACAATTCTAAGTAATGGGTTATCAATATGGATTACCTTGAGAGATATAATAAGATACAAAAGAAAATTCTGAACTTAAAAATATGTATCTCATTATAAATTTATATAGATTTATACTCCTATGTGTTTACATGCATAAAGGAATATTAAAGTAAAGTAAACAACCAATGAATATCTCAATTCATTTCAAAACAGAGAGTTCTAGAAACCTCTTATCTACCCTTCTGATATGATTCCTGAGCACTAAAGTATTGAGGAAATTCTGGATAAGCAGAAATATTTTACTAAATTGATTAAAATCAGTTTTTTTCAAGTAATTTCCAGATCACTATTTTTTTAAATCTCTGAATAGAATGGCTAAATCATTTCTTAAAATTGCAAAATGTATTATCTTTTTGCCCTTTGAATGAACTACTTGTTCCTAATTATGTATAAACATGTTCTCTTTGTCTTAAAATAACCACTTATTGAAGTAATTAAATTAACATACAAAAATTGTTTCTGCTAATAAGAAAGCTTTGATTTAGATGCCTTTTATCTATATGCATTCAAACATTAAACCAGCAAATGGAGTTTAAATACTGGACCTCATAATATATGTTACTAAATATTTTTTGAAAAGATCACTTTCATGCTTGTGTCAATGTTTTGAATAATTATGGGATGTTTAGCTCAAATCTACACTGAATTATTCAATCTTTTTAAAGAGGGTTTTTTTTCTTTAATTCTATACACTTGGATTAACAAAAGTAATCTAATCCGTGTTAGCCTAATGAAAGAGAAGTCGTGAATCAAACCATATTTATTTCAGTTCACTTGTGCACAGGCTCACTCATTTGTAAAAATCTAATGAAACTCTGCTGGAATGAAAGGCAGAAAGACAGAGAGGCTTTATAAGATTTGTGAGAAAATCTGAATTAATTTTTGAGACAATAAAATAACAAAGAATTTTAAGAAAGCTCACGCTTTCTGTCAGAAAACTTTATACCAACTAATTGTACTGAATTCAGTGCTTATTACTTTATAAAATTGAATTCCATACTCAACCAATATGATTGAAAATGTTAAATAAATAATATTTTATTGTTACTAAAATTTAGAAATAGTTACCTTAGGTGATGCTTATCCACAGAAATTGGAATTATGTAGATTACAGTTCATTAACTGAAACTGAGAACAGCAGAATTCTTGTCACACAATGACTCCATCCAAATCTCTGAGATAAGGGAGCACCAAAGTCTAACAAGGCCTCTGTCAGCATAAGTCTGTGTCCCTAAAATGACTCCTCCATTGAAATGCCTGCTTAAGAAAGTTTAATGCTGCCAGGAGAATTTCCCACTTCTTCTAGCCAAAGCCTGACAATAAGCACCTGACCTTCCTTTCTTAGAGCATTTAATAAAAAGGGCTTACAATTATGAATCCTTCCTTTGTCCCTTTGAGATGTATGTGCATCTCCTACAACTCAGGAGAGTCTTTCTTAAGGAACTGAAAGCCATTCCTTTGAAATGTAATCATCGAGAAGGACAGAGCCTCTGTCTCACAGTCTCTGTGGAAGGACAGAAGCCTAACTTCCATAACTGCAAGTGCAGGGGCCACGGGAAGACATCCCTTTCAACTTCCTCAAGGTTCTTTGTAAAATCACCTGATAAACACAGATTAATATGTGGTGCGCCGCTTGGGAGCCTGGCGGCGCTCCCGCCAAGGGTTCGGATCCCACATGCAGACCGGTTCCCGCTCACTGGCTGAGCAAGGTGCGGGCGCAGCACCAAGGGGTGCGATCCCGTTGCCGGTCCCAGTCCGGTACGGGCGCAACACTGAGGGTTGCGATCCGTTGCCGGACACGAAAAAAAGACAAAAAGGAAAAAAAAAATGAGCAAGGGACCTGATTAGACATTTCTCAAAAGAAGACACAAAAATGTCCAATGGGTATATGGGAAAAAGCTCAACGTCACAATCACCAGGGAAATGCAAATTAAAAGCACAATGACATATCACTCCACACCTGTTAGCATGGCTATCACCAAAAAAAGAGAAAAGGTAAGTGTTAGCTAGGTTGTAGAGAAAAAGGAATCCTCACATGCTGTTGATGGGAATGTAAATTAGTACAACCATTATGGAAAACAGTATGGAGGTTCCTAAAAATTAAAAATAGAACCACTTTATTATCCAGCAATCCCACTACTGGGTATATATCCAAAGGAAATAAGATCAATATGTGGAAGAGACATCTGCACTTCTGTGTTCTTTGCAGCATTATTCACAGTAGCCAAGATATGGAATACACCTAAGTTCCATCAATGGATGAACGAATAAGAAAGTGCACCACGTATGCACAATGGAAAGCTACTCAGCCATAAAAAATAAGGAAATCCCGTCATATCCAGTTATCTGCAACAACATGGATGGACCTGAAGGAGATCATGTTAAGTGAAATAAACCAGGCACAGAAAGAGAAATACCACATGATTTCAGTCACGTGTGGAATATAAAAGCATTGATCTTACAGAGGTAGAGGGTAGAATGATGGTTACCAGGGGCTGGGGTATTTGGAAAGGGGTGGGGGTGAATTGGAGAGATGTTGGTCAAAGAATACAAAATTTTGGTTAGACAGGAGTAATAATTTCAAGAGATCTATTGTACAACATGGTGACTATAGTTAACAATATATTGTATTCTTGAAAAAGAAAAATTATGTTTTGGATTAGTATATAATTCTTGGATTAAGTATTTTCATAGGTTCCATTGACTTCTCCCAGGTAGTGCTGCCAACAAGCCACTGCTAGTATGTTTCCTTTTCTTCTATACTTAATTTGTTGTAGTTGACTGGAGACAATGGATTATTGTTTTTATCCTTGGAATTCAAGATTTTCCCAAGGATGGTAAAGGCATTTTTAATTAATCCTACCTGGGACTTGATGAGACTTTTAAGTCTTCCTTTGGATCAGATAAATTTTATTTTTTGACACATTTAATCATTACTTCCATACCATCTATTCCTTTTCTTTTTCTAAAACACGTATTATTTTCATATTATATCTCTGGCAACTATCCTAAATATTTCTTATTGTTTCCATTACATACCACCTCTGTTTTCTGTGGCTTCTGAGCTATTCATTTTACATGATCTTCCAAGTCACTAATAGTGATGTTCCAGTCTTCCAAATGTTTAAATGAGTTTTTTCAATGCTAATATTATGATTTTAATAACTTAATTGGTGCTCTTCAAGGGTTTATATTATCATTTTGTTAAGGTATCTGTCTGACTACTTCAGTGACTATTTCAATGTAAGCAACTTAATTTCTGTGTTCTCTTTGTTATTCCTTCCTTAGGTTCCTTGTGCTCTTAAGGATATTATGATTTTTTTTCCCTTTCACACCCTCAGTGACCAAATTGAGTTATTGGGCTAGGTTGAATAAAGGCTCTTTGTTATTCCTTCCTTAGGTTCCTTGTGCTCTTAAGGATATTATGATTTTTTTTTCCCTTTCACACCCTCAGTGACCAAATTGAGTTATTGGGCTAGGTTGAATAAAGGGACAGTTACCAGAAGGTACAGCTCTTTCTATGACTGTAACCAGGCTGGAGAAAATCCCTTAACTGCCACCTCTCTCCAGAGGTCAAAAAACAATCTTCTCTTCTCCCAGCAATATCTCACCAGCTGCATTTGTCAGATCTCGCTCAGCATCTGAACCCGAGAGCCACTTGACTCACCTTGGTAACGCCTTTCCGAATCTAGAGAGAACACGCAGCCAGCTCAGGAGTCTATGTGAGCCGGCAGGTACAGATCTTCCTGAGTATCTCTGGTCATTAGAAAATCCTTCTCTTGTTCTCAACCTAGCACTAAAGAGTCCCATGCTTCAGGGGATCCAGATAGAACCCTCTACCTGAAATGCCCTCTCCAGTTTTGATATTAAAAATGCTATTGTACAATTCCAGAGAAGAAGCCAAGAGGTAGAAAGTTGGGAATATGGGTTTAAGGGTCTGTTGGTTTGTTTTTCTGGAATCTGCTTCCCACTAAAATTCACTTTTCAAATAAAATAATGAAATGTGATTATTTATAAATACATATTTCCTTAGATATTATAATGAACAATATTTTAGTCAGTTTTTATAATGAGTATATTTTAATCATTAAAAAAAAAAACTATGTACAAATACCCTTATCATTTTCCTTGGTTCTATATTTGGCCTGATCAGGTGCAGGTGGGAGTGTGGTGGGTGGGGTGGGTATGGGGGGCAGGATGGAAGAAGGAATGTAAGAAATTATGCATTTTGCCTTTATAATATTGCACTGCAATGTAGCTGAGTAGCAATTCTAAGGGGAATTTTCTTACTTCTGTGGGGGAAGTAACTCAGGATAGGAGGAGGCAGAAGGGCAAGAGAACTAATTACTTGTTTGTGGAAGAGTAGTTAATTTCTCCCCCTCGCTTTCTTATTCTACCATTTGAATGAATATTACTTATAAAACATAATTGCATCTAACATTAGTTGAGAGATGCTGCTGACTATAGAGTGCATTCTGATCTTTGTCAAGTGAAACTTGCTCATAGCAAACTGACCCCTTCACTTATTGTGTCATACATCATTCTCACAAGCATAGTCATCATTCAGTAAGCCTTCTGCAGGAAGCATTGGCCTGGGCACTTTTATGAAGGCAGTGATTGGTTTTACTGTGTTCAGCATCAATGTAACTCACAGGGGTTTTATTCTCAGAGTGTATAATGACAGTAAAATAAGTATTTAGAAAAAACTGAATTCACAGTGTAAAATAAACCCTTAAGGAATATTAAGTAGGTTAACTATTGCTGCTGAAATAAACACTCTAAAAACAAACAAAGGCACAAACATATTAGGAGTTTATTACTCCCGTATTAAACCAAGGAGGGGGTGGTGAGAGGATCATCTGTTGCTCAAAATAGTTAGGAAGAGACAGAAGGGGCCCTGGTGGTTGGCAGCTCTGCCATTTTCAATATGTGGTTTCCAGAATTGTTCTGTGGGTTGTCTTTATTCCAATTAGTCAAAAGAGATAAGAGCAAAGAGGAACAGATGTGGAAATGGGGGTGGGTAAACAGGCCAGTCTAGAAGTGGCTCACACCACTTCTATTCATGTTCCACTGAGTGGGATACAATCAGATGGCCCACCTAACTGCATGGGGGGCTGGGAAATGTAGTCTGGCTCAGGGAGAGGGGGAAATTAGGTCTCTGCTTCCTGAGGTTAAACTAAAGTTAATTAATAAATACATAACCACCAGTTTAAAATAATGTAAATATGGCTTAAAAATAAGTATAAGCCATATGTATGTGGAATAAATTATACAATTTGGTTAAGTATTTTTTTCCACTTCTGTAAACTACACTTTCAAAATGTCCAACATAGAAAGCCTGCTACTAGTCAATACTATTTTTTTCTCTTGAGAGGAATGCTGTAGGTTTCTCTAGCTTTTCATGGAAAGAAAATAATATAGAGGAAAAACGATTTATTTGGAGTATATTTAAATCTTTTCCTTTATTATTCTTTAATAGCAGCACTTCTCTTTGACTTTGCTTGGAGATGTTTGCCATTGCAAATAATTCTTATTGGATTGGCATTAGCAAACCCGCTCCAATGCCATGCCCTGACCAGAAGTTTGGCATGTGCACCAGTCTTGCTAATCAAACTACATTCCGTGGCATTAAAATCTTACAAAGAATAATACAAAGAAAAAATGTGGTGGACAACTAATTCTGGCTAATTATGATGTCAATGCCCTTAACGGGAAGAACTGACTTCAGCTGTTGCTGAGATTGATGAGCTTACCTGGTTCTTTTCTTACCTGAAGCCTAGATTACTTTTTAGCTTTTCTTTTGATTTAGTAAGTGATATCTCTGCAATTCTATACATCATTTTTTTAAAGATAATTGTTGCTTAAATTAGTGAATAATCTTTTGCTCCTGTCTAAGGGAATCTAACACACACATCATCTGAAATCCTCATTGTTAGAACCATCCAGGAAAAATTTAAGAATTAGACCCACATTTACAGATAAAAGGTATACAGTTTTAGCCATTATGATCAACTAGTCTTCTTTTACAAATAATTACTAAATAAATTACTTTATTGAATAAAATTTAATAAAGTATTAAATAAAATTGTGAGGATGTACTTTATTAATGGTACCAATTATCATCCAGGCAGGCAAAATAATTCTGGGATTCAGTAGGAAGGAAGAATTTGCCAGTCTGTCCAGGAACATGCCACATTTCTCAGTGATATATGGCATTGCTCCATTCTACATAAGGCTTACAAGAACCTAAAACCATATTTTCAGGAATCAGAAGCTTAACTAGGTTCATGGCTTCAGCTTCTACCCGGAAGGATAAATCAATAAGTGCTGTTGACTACCTGTCTACTTACTCTACAGAGACTCTAGTTTAATGACTTTCAGGGCATATTGTCAAACTTAACTTTTCAGGCCAAAAGATATCAGTTGATAATTAAAATTCTCATGCTGCAGTTATTTTTATTTTTGTGGTTCTAAAATATTTAAATGGCATGCATCCTGAAGCTTTTTGCAACTGCAAATAGCTAATAACTAATAATAAGCATTGAAGGCAGTATTTTAATTTTCTAAGCAATTTAACTGTTTAAATTTTTGTCTGTTGTGGTCATATATTTATCAGACAACTAAGAGGAATAGATATAAATATAATCAGCATTAATACAAAAGGGCCTAAGGAGAATGAAGCAAATTGATCAAGACATAAATTTCAAAATTACCATTTTATAAGAAAAATTTAATACTATGATTTTGTTTTGAAATTAGCCTATCAACTATTCATTTTGAATGTACATTTATAACAAAGGCTTAAGACTGTCATATACATATGTCAGTTTCAGGTTTGGCAATATTAATATTCTAAATTCATTAACACTATCTATATAATACACATGACAATTGAACTACCACAAACCTTTACTCAACAGTCAATGACTCTTGGTACCCAAGGAAAAATAAGGTTTTAGATTTTTTGACCATATCATGAACTGGAAGCTTTATAAATATCATACCCCTTCAACTTTGAATTATTACCATTCCCATTCTGAAGATAATAGTGCGATTTCAAATTCTCTCTCTCTCTTCCCGTGCCCCCATCCCACTCTCTTTCCACCATCACTCTAGTTAATTCCATGCTTAACTTGGTAGATCTGTGATGCCAACATTTGAGTTTTTCTTAATGCCTGACATAATGTATACCTTAGTTAGTAATATATATTTATTATATATTATATCAATTTGTCTATATTGATTTATTTATCTCCTTGAACAACAATAGAAACAAAACAACATACAAGAAAATCTCAATCACTACTTTATGTTTAAGATATCTTAGATGCTATATTGACATGCTCACAGCTAAATTTACTTATGTGAAAGTTAGTTCAATGAAAAAACTGAAAGACGGGAATCATGAACCTATGGGAAAAAGAGGATCCAAAAAAAAAAAAAAAGTCCCAAAGTTTGCCTCCTTTAACACTGGGACTGAAAAACATCATAATAATCTTCATTATTGTGAAGAATCCACTGGTCTCCAACCAGGCTGAAATTTCAGATGAACTCATCCTCTTTACCTAAACCTGTTTTGTAGAGAAAGAAACCAGGAAGGAAGCAGTTAAATTAATGAACAGAGAGATGGACAGAATGTCAAGGCTCCAGTGACGGAAGCACCCAGGATAGATGTAGCGTAAGAGATCATGATTCGGTACGGCGTTTGGCTTATGTTGTTAGCTAGCAAAGCCAAAGATTACAATCAAGAAGTTGACAGAATTTTCAAGATGTTGAAACTTCAAGCCTTTCTATCAGGAAAGGGAAGAGTCAATATGTACAGTACTCTCTAGTAGTACACTTGGTTGCGGCTTTAAGACACTTCAAGGTGGAGCATCTACAAAGAAATTTTCTCTTGCTAATAAGAATTACTTTTCCTATAATGATACCAATGTATTATTGAGCCGATGTGTACCATTCCGGCTTTAAGACACTTCAAGGTGGAGCATCTACAAAGAAATTTTCTCTTCCTAATAAGAATTACTTTTCCTATAATGATACCAATGTATTATTGAGCCGATGTGTACCATTCCCCCTAGGAAGAGGTTGAGAACAGAAAATACTGTCACTGGTAATAAGATTGCTTTTCCCCCAATCTCTCTATCAGATACAAAGCATTTTGGTAGTAGTATTTTTAAATCAAAATTACTGCTCCATTGCACTTTTAGGGCTAAGGATGATAACAGCTTCCTGCTATTGAGTCCCAAGGTAATTCATCATTCCTTTTGATATTCCTATAAGTTGACCATAGCTTTGTAAATAGTCCCTTTATTACTTTATCAAACTCCTTTTTATCCACACTTTTGAGTATTCCATCTGTTTCCTCTCTGGACTGTGACCGACTCAGAGAGTCCTTGATTCTCCTCTCTCTCTCTCTCTCTCTCTCTCTCTCTCTCTCTCTCAAGTTCCTCAGTGAAATGATCAGCAATTGCAGACCTTCAGATTATATCCATAAGTCAAACTTATCCTACCATATTAACCGCTAATCACTTTCCTGTGTTTCCCCTATTTGCCGTGGCATAGAGAGATTGGTACTGTGTATATCAGCACTAGGGTGAAAGGAGAAGGCTGCTCACAACTGAAATGACAGGCCATTGGGGATGAGTGATGCCTACTTCTAC
>NW_007734033.1:56374-59585 GCF_000696425.1 Galeopterus variegatus | reverse complement strand
ATTCTCTTTTTTTCTCTCTCTCTTCCCCCATTCTCCTCTCTCTCTCTCTCTCTCTCTCTCTCTCTCTCTCTCTCTCTCTCTCTCTCTCTCTCAAGTTCCTCAGTGAAATGATCAGCAATTGCAGACCTTCAGATTATATCCATAAGTCAAACTTATCCTACCATATTAACCGCTAATCACTTTCCTGTGTTTCCCCTATTTGCCGTGGCATAGAGAGATTGGTACTGTGTATATCAGCACTAGGGTGAAAGGACAAGGCTGCTCACAACTGAAATGACAGGCCATTGGGGATGAGTGATGCCTACTTCTACCAAACTGCCCTTGAGGGCTGAGAGGACCTATACCTCTGCATATGACTTGAGTAAGTTCAATCTAAGTCACTCTTATCTACCAATGCCTGAGCTATAGCAAGAGCCTTCTATCTGATCTCTCACTCCCATGCCCCCTTGGTAGAGCAGCTGGAGTTATCTTTTGAATTATACTTCAGATATTGTGATTCCTAGACCTAAAATCTTAAAATGGCTTTCCATTATAGGTAGAATAAAATCAAAACTATAATGCCCTAGAAGAGCTATTTCTGCTTTTCCTTCTTTTCTCTGTTGCATTTATTACAACATTAGTTAAACCGCAAAATACTTTTAGCACATTTGCAGTTATTTCTTTATCTTAGAATGCTTCCTCCAGAACTTTGCTACCATGTATACCTCATGTACAGCTTAAAGTGAGACTTCTCAGAAAACTCTTCTATAGTCTAACCTAAAATAGCTTCCTTTACCAGTCACTCTAACATATCATCAATTTTATTTTCCCTGTAGCAAATATCAGCCACTGAATTTATACTATATATTGATTTATTAATTGTTTTTATTTTTCTAGTAGCATGTAGGTTCTTCAAGGGTAGAGACACCGTCATGAATCTACTACAAGAATAATAGCACCTGATTCATAGGAAGTGTTCAAAATTATATGTTGACAGTTAATGTCTGACTCGACTTGAGGAACATACATCTTCTTTAAGCATCTTATTTCTTTCCTATGAATTTGAACTAATTGCACTGTTACTTTATTATTGTTTGGATTTGAGGATGAATTGACATTTTTATGTAATAATGTTTAGTGTCCTACATAAGCCTAGACATATGCAATGGCAGTGGTGTACTGGAGCCAGCTCCAAGCTTGCAACTTCTGCTGACGATTAAACTTTCAGGAGTTCTGTGGGCTGGTCAACATTATGTTGAAGCTTGAAGGTAGCCATGATAGAACTAAATGTATAATGGAAATCAGAAAATTATATATTTCAGAGCCTTTTTTTTCCTTGAAGACCATCACTGATTTACATTCTTCATTGATAAATATGCCTCATTAATATCAATACTGCAATTGGTGCATTATGAGGAAGTCGAAAATATGAAAGTAACAGCTTCTTGAATTAGGTACCAAAATTATATTGAAAATAATTTGAAATCATATCTTATTTAAATTATGGATTTGTAATAACTAAATCATAATATACTTTGTCATAAAATCTCTTGTTTTCAAATATATTCAAAGAAAGCAGGACACGGTGTTTAGACACAGTCATTCTAAAGGAACATTTGTAAGATCTAGGATACTGTCTTCCTCCCCCAAGCATTCTTGAAATCCTGACAGTGGTTCTACAATTTCACTAGACATTATGAATCACTTGGAGAGCTTATAAAAATTTCAGTGCCTGTGAACCAATGCCCATCCCCAATTAAGTCTGAATTTCTAGGGATGAAACCCAGATATCAGTATCTTCTCAGGCTTCCCAAATGATTTCAACATACAAAGTTGAGATCCACTTCTCTAAAGATGAAAGTCTTTAAAAATGGGCAGTGTGCCTAATAGATATGAATAAGGATATAGAATAGAGATATAGATGGAATATTTCTACTTAAACCTTATGCCAGTCAAGTTAAAATTTTGCAGTTACATTATGTCATTATCTCCGAAATGTTTTTGGTTGAAATCCAAGGAAGACAAATGAGCACTTTTCTTAGAAAGGGTTTAATTTGGCAGACACTACCACTTCCATAAACAAACTGTTCAGTTCTTGAAATCATTATAACTTTAAGAATAGGAATTAAAGAACTACATGGCAGGTGTTTCATGTAGCTGCAGTAAATATAATGGAAACACTTATACTCATTTCATTATGAACAATATTATTTCTCAAGGTGCCTATTCACAATTTTAACTATATACTATGCCTGGTTGGTTTATCCATTTTCTTCTACCATTATCTAGACATATTCTCCTAAGATAAGAATGCAGTGCCATTATCTACACAGGACAATCTCTAATCTTGTCAGTTAAAATGAATAGAATATCAATAATTTTATTAAATGAAATCCACAAAATGCCAGAACATCTCAGAAAAATATTCATAGCTACACCCAAATGTGTTTAACCATGAAGTTATATCTATATCTACATTTTTAGCTATCTAGTTAGCTATCATCCATCTATCTATCTGTCTGTCTGTCTATTTATCTCTCTAATCTACCTACCTACCTTTCTACCTACTTATCTAGATTTAGGTAAATACGTTTCAAGTCACAGAGTAGTTAACTGTTATTTTGTTAGGTCTGAGCCTTATAAAAATAGTTTGAAATCAAAATACAGTCAATTTTATATTGGAAAATAATTTAAAGAAACTTACCACAAGTGCACCAGAGAAAACAATGGACGTACTTTCTGTATTATAGGAGCTTGGTCTATCTGGAAGATCATAAACTGAATCAATGGAGACCTGCAAATTAAAAGTTTCAGCATCATTTTGTCACGCTTTGTTGCTCTGACAGAAACTGAGGTTGAATAGACAGCATTTTGTTCTATCCTAAGTATTTCTCTTTTTGTCCAAACAACATAATGTATTTTTATTCCTTTTATGTGTGATAAAGGTTTGGAACAATTCTGCACTGTAAAAGTGTATACCTTGAGAAATGCTGAAATATAACTAACTTGCTTTCAATTAGTTTCCAATGATTGATTACAGTTTTGCTTTAAAAAGCATTTCCCTTATTGGAGTTATTATATATATATGTATATAAATACACACACACATGCGTATATATAAATTATATATATATATATAAAATTTAGAAATTCCTGTTTAAAAAATATATATATTGGGCCGGCCCGGTGGCGCACTGGATAGTGCGCCGCTTGGGAAGCGCGGCGGGGCTCC
>NW_007734033.1:54980-55918 GCF_000696425.1 Galeopterus variegatus | reverse complement strand
ATATTTAAATTTTTGTATGAAGTAGATTTCTATTTTTTCTCTATTGCAAAATGATTTTTTTTACATGATTTGAAGTATGTTCTTATGGAAACTTATTGACCCCTCATAAGATGAAAATAAAGCATAAACTTTTAACATGCTATGTTTAGATGTGTTTAGAAGAAACACTTTAAAATGTTTGAAATGTTTAGAAGATCAGAGTTGATGAATTGTTAACAATTTCCAACATATGCTGGAACATGGAAATACTGAAAATATTAAGATGTAAAAACAGATAATCATTATTTTAAAAGACTGTACGACTGGGATAAGGGAAAAGAGAAGAGGGAATAAGATAAAGGACAAGGGAAAGAGAAGTCTTCATTCTTTCTCTCATTCAAACCTTTCCTGCTCATCAACAGAACAACTGAGCTGTATAATAATAATTATATTCAGTTGTCTTTGATATGTTGCTAAATTTTTGTCATTTAAAAAATTATTATACGCATATTTGTTTTCTGGGTCATGGCTTAAAACAACAGAAGTTTCTTCTCTTACAGTTCTGGAGAAGAGATATTTGAAACCAAAACGTAGGGCCATGCTCCTTCCAAAGCCTCTAGGAGAGGGCTCTTCCTTGCCTCTTCTGGCTTCTGGTAGCCCCAAGCATTCTTTGGTTTGTGACAGTATAACACCAATCTCTGCCAACGTCTTCACATAGCCTTCTTTGATATCTATTTATTTCCATGTGCTCCCTGTGTCTATATCCAAGTTTCTCTCTTCTTATAAAGACATCAGTTGTATTGGATTAAGGCCTGTGCTAATGACCTCATTTTAACTTGACTGAATTGTAAAGATCCTATTTCCTAATAAGGTCACGTTCACAAGTACTGTGGATTAATACATTACGATAACATTTTAGGGAGGTGGGAGGCATAATTCAACCCATAACAATATATTTT